>NW_028093232.1:0-258088 GCF_014824575.4 Sturnira hondurensis
ATAAAATCTCACCAATTAATTAAAGATATCAGTATATCTACAACAGATTTGTAAAGTTTGAATGATTTCTCCTTGGTTTACCTTGCCTAGGGACACATAGCAGATAAAATATTGCTATGAGCAATGTCCAAGATGATACTGCCTGTGTTGTCTTGGAGGATCTTCATGTTTTCAGATCTAACATTTAAGTTTGAATCCATTTTGAATTTATTTTTGCGTGTGGTGCAAGAAGGTGGACTAATTTCATTTCTCTGTTTGAATCCGTCCAATTTTCCCAAACCATTCATGGGATGACCTATCATTAGCCCATTGTATGTGCTTGCTTCCCGTGTCTAATATTAACTGGCCACAACAGTGTGGCTTTCCTTTGGGTCCCTCTCTTTTGTTCCATGGATATCTGTGGCCGTTTTCATGCCTGTTCCGTGTTGCTTGTGTTACCATGGCTTTACAGTCTAGTTTGACATTCTATACCGTAATCCCTCCCACTTCATTCTTCCTGAAGGTCACTGTTGCTACTCAGGGCCTTTGATTTTTCTGTATAAATGTTTCAAATATTACTTCTAGTGCTGTGAACTACATCACTGGTGTCTTGATAGGAGTGGCATTGCATCTGAAGACTTTGGGGGGACTATGGACAAGTTAATGGTGTCAATTCTTCCTATTCGTGGACACGGTCAATGTTCCCACTTATTGGTAACTTCTTCAAGTTCTTTCTGCACTGCTTCATAATTTTCTAAGTTTAGGTCTTTTATAACCTTGATGAGATTTATTCCTAGGAATTTTATTTATTTTGATGCAACTGCAAATGTTATGGTTTTGTTAGTTTCCCTTTCTGACGGTTCCTTTTGGGTGTATATAAAGGCAACGAATTGCAGCACACTACTTTTTCATTCCACCAGCTCACTGAATTCAATGATCAGAGTTTGTGTTGTAGCATCTTTAGGGTTCTCCGTAGATAGTATCATGTGACTCTTACATATATATACCCCTCTGCTTGTTGAAGTCATCTGGATGTAGTCAGGGGGAATCCTGGATGTAGACGGTTGCTCCACGTGCCTCAGGTGAGAGGGCCCCCGAGGTCCTTATTTGTTGGCACCCACTTGAGCAACTGCTCAAGCTTCCCTCATGTGTGTGGACCAGGAGTGGTGGATCCTACGCCCTCTCCATGGAGAGTGGTGTTTTGGCCAGTTCCCAGCTTTGTCATCAGTGTTCTGATGGGTATTCGGGAAAGCACATCTGTGGAAAAGTGTGCAAGAATTTCTTTTTATTTTTTTTTATTTTTTATTTTTTGTATTTAATTATTTTTCAAGTACAGTTTTCTGTCTATTACTCCCATCCCATTCCACCCCCCATCCTCCCCCCTCCCTCCCATTTCCACCCTTCTCAGTTGTTGTCCATGTATCCTTTATATAGGTTCCTCTAAATCCCTCCCTTATTTCCCCTGAAATTCCCTCCCCTCTCCCCTCTGGTCACTGTCAGCCTGTTCTCTATTTCAGTGTCTTTCGTTATATTTTGCTTGCTTGTTTGCTTTGTTGTTTAGCTTCCTGTTAGAGTTGAGATCATATGGTATTTGTCCTTCAACACCTGGCTTTTTTCACTCAGCATAATGCTTTCCAGTTCCATCCATGTTGTTGCAAAAGGTAGGAGCTCCTTCTTTCTTTCTGCAGCATAAAATACCATTGTGTATATGTACCATAGTTTTTTGATCCATTCATTTACTGACGGGCACCTAGGTTGCTTCCAACTCTTGGCAATTGTAAATTGTGCTGCTATGAACATTGGGGTGCATATGTAACTACTTTTCTTTAGTCTCCATACTTGTTTATGTTCTATCCTCAGGTCATACGGAGATCAACCCTAGCTCCATAAGCGGTTTCACAGTCCTATTGTGTAGCCTGATTACAAAATTGAGTGCCAAAGAAAACTGTGAACCTGCACCTCACCATAGCAAACTATCATAATGATTCACTGTGAACACGACTCATTGTGTCATCCCTAAGCTGGGAGCAACCACTGTGTTACCAGGGCCATGTGGCCTGCATTTCTCCCACCATATTTCAGAAAACTTAAACCCAAACCGTGACAGGTATGTATAAAGGGAATTGATTTAAACTCCTTTAAAAATGCAAATGTGTTTGTAACTTTAAGTCTGAGCATATATTCTACCAGTGTCTTGGACTTAAACAGTTTCAATTTTGTTCCAATCTTTTTACGGTGAACTTTGGTGCTTATTTTATAGAAGGGTTCAGTTTTTCATTAGAGACACAAGTGCATCCTCAGGAAACTTACATTCTTGGCAGAAGAGTTTAGTAAATCATCTTTGACAGGTAATAAAATCTTTATATGATAATAGTGAAAAAAAAAAGCAGTTTCATTTTTAGTTGCTTGAGGGAATTCCACACTGTTTTCCATAGTGGCTGCACCAGTCTTCATTCCCACCAGTAGTGCACCAGGATTCCCTTTTCTCTGCATTCTCATCAGCACTTGTTTGTTGATTTATTAATGAAGGTCATTCGTACAAGTGTGAGGTGATATCTCATCATGGTTTTAATTTGCACCTCTCTGATGGCTAATGACGTTGAGCATCTTTTCATATGTCTATGGGCCATCTGTTTGTGTTCCATGGAGAAGTATCCATTCAGATTGTATGCCCATTTTGTAATTGGATTGTTTGCCTTCCTGGTCTTGAATCCTATGTGTTCTTTGTACGTTTTGGAGATCTAATCCCTGTTTAAAGTTTCATTGGCAAATATCCTCCCATAAAGTTAGTTCCCTTTTCACTTTGATGATGCTTTCTTTAGCCATGCAGAGCCTTTTAATTGGATGTAGTCCCATTTGCTTATTCTTTCCTTTACCTCCCTTGTCCTAGAGAATATACCAGTAAAAAATATTGCTGCATGGGATATCTGAAATTTTCCTACCTATTTTTCTTTAGGACTTTCATAGTATCAAGACTTCTATCCAGATAAAGACAAATTTTATCTAAGTCTTTTATCCATTTTGAGCTTATTCCGGTCTATGGTGTAAATCGGTGGTCTAGTTTCATTTTTTTGCATGTATCAGTCCAGTTCTTCCAACAGCATTTATTGAAGAGGCTACTTTTACTCCATTGTTTGCTCCTGCCTTCTTTGTTGAATATTAATTGACCATAGAGACTTGGGTTTATTTCTGGGCTCTCTATTCTGTTCCATTGATCTATTTGTCTGTTCTTATGCTAGTACCAGACTGTTTTGACAGTTAAACATTTTCTTGAATTGAATTATTTCACATGTAAATCCTCATTCAAAAGTTTGCTATATAAGTCTTATTCTCATTCTTGAGTTTTTATATTACAAAAACTATGACTCACTAAATGGCTATAATGTCATAAATCATGAATAATTGAGTTTTTAAAATAATTGAAGTTATAAAAATTCTAGTATCATTGAAATAATGTTCCAGGAACCATTTATTGACTCCCTATCTAACTAAAATTAGACCTTCTCATGAATTCCACTTACTGAATGTTGTCGGTAATTTGATGAACTGTTACATTTGTATTTTATTTCCGTAAGTACTCAAATAAGTTTTGTGTGCATATAGTATTACCGTTTGAAATACTATATTTCATAGGAAGAAGCAACAGGAATTTTAATTTCTGGCTGATGGGAATACAAAAGGTTATGACCACTTCTGTCAGTTTTCTATAAAACTAAACACAATCTTAGAAATGATACAGCAAAACCTGGAAGCAATTTACATGGGTTTCAATAAGTGTGCTAGTAAACAAACTGTGACACTTTCAGACAACAGAACATTATTTGACACTAAATAAATGAGCTCTCAAGCCATGAAAAGATATTGAGGCAACCAACCACATATTGGTAAGTGAGGGAAGCCAATCTAAAGAGTCCCATAGTCCATGATTCTGAGAATATAACATCCTGGAAAAAAAACTGTGGTGATAGAAAAGTGATCAGCGGTTGCCAGAGATTTGAGGAGACGAAGGGAGGGATGAATAGATGAAGCACAAGGAATTTTTAGGCCAGTGAAACTATTCTGTTTGCTACTGTAATGGTGGATAAGTGTCATTTATACACTTGTCAAAACCTTCCAAAAAGAGCAAATCCTAATGTAAACTGTGGATAAGTGGGGATTTTCTGTTAATTTATCTATAAGCCTGGAACTGTTTTTTTTAAATTTATTAATTAAAAACAAAGCAAAAAAACATAGTGGACAGCATTGTTGAGAGATGAAAGTCTGAGAAATTTATGAACACTTTACCCAGGGTCAGGAAAATGTTCAACTTTCTTGGCGAGTGTTGGCCACCTCCTACATTTCAGAAGTTGATATGTCATGAAGAATGTCGAACTTGCAGACAGGGCAGTGTCTGCAGATCAGGATGTAGGGGAAGAATAATGCCTACACATTGTACAGGAACAGGGTTAGGTAAAACAGGACCTTAGCAAATGAACTTACGTAATACAACTGACAGTTCAGATGACAAAAATGTGATCAGAGACTCACAAAGAGCTAATATTTACTTCCATTTTGAACAGCGGTTTAGTATTTACTAATTCAGTGTTTATGGCAAATTTATAGAACATAAGTAGTGTGAATAATAATAATTGACAATTGTTACTTTACGTGAGCATCCAATTTTAACATTAGTGCATGCTTTTTGCTTCAATATGAAGAGCAGGCAAAGATGTCCTGGCAAGCACAGTACGTAAGACGTGTTTGACTTTAGAGCCCATCTCATTGCCTTGTCTGTTTCAGGAGAGTACTCTTCAGCACCTCTTCAAGACGAGGACATGTGCTTTGCATCATTCCTTTTATACCTGGATAATTTTTTGCTATTACCTATTACATTTTTTATTATATAACTCTAACACAAAGATGAGAATTAATAATAAATCACAGTAAAACTCTGTTAAAAGAGGAATTTTGCAAATATGCAAGTTTTGTCAAGGAATGACAGACTACAAGTTTAAGAAACTGCCTTTTGAAACTAATCTACTAAACAAATGATATATTAGATTTTATAGAAATAAAAGGATACCATAAACCACTGTCTTTCCTTGCAGTATAAAACTCTTTTAAATGCAATATAATGAACACAATAAAATAAAAGATGGCTTTGAAAATGCTAGTAACATATCTTTCCAAGCCTAAAACTATGAATACTTTTAATATTTTTAACATTTGGCTCTTGGCAACGTCAATTTCATTTTTGGGTATGGCCAGAAAAGTAGTGAAATACGTAACAAATGATTCACTACTTCCATCTCTAGAGTTATATGCATATTACCAAAATTCAATGAAATATATTTGATTATTTTTAGCTAATCTTATAGACATATAATTTTAAAATGTTTTATATGACAACTTGATTGGAATTATATGGTAACAGATTGTGTGTTGCTTTTTTAAAAACTTGATGTTTGCTTTTTAAAATTTTAATCAAATTTAAACTACTGTTTTGTAGTTTTTCTCTTTGATGGTGTTTATAAAACTTTGCAATCTCTTTTCAGTTTCCAATTTATACATATTTGCATTCTCAAGGAATTAAAACATAGCAAATAGGATGCTGTAGACTATCTTACAAATTATTATTTGTATTCTCAATTTGATAGTATTGAAAATCAGAGATTAATATACTGACTCTGAATGCAGATTTATGAGCCTATATTTTTAAAGCTTGCCATTATTTTATCATTGTATTTGCTATGTGATCTCTTCATTATTTACGTATCATGTGGATATTTTATTTTGTTCCTTTGTTAATAAAATCTCTTTTTATCTATATTCATTTGTTCAGTGACTTTACATTTCTCTGTCTTACACTCATTTTAGCAGAAACAAGCTCAGCATTCTTAAAAAGATTTTATTTATTTTTAGAGAGAGAGGAAGAGAGGGAGAAAGAGAGGGAGAGCAACATTAATGTGTGGTTGCCTCTCATCTGGCCCCAACTAGGGACCTGGCCTGCAACCCAGACATGTGCCCTGACTGGGAATTGAACTGATGAGCCTTTGGTTTGAAGCCCATGCTCAATCCACTGAGCTACAGCAGCCAGGACTAAACTCAGCATTTTACTAAGTAAAATATCTATTATACAGCCTATTTTAAGAGAGTCTAAGCATTTTTCTCTGACTACTGGCTTGAAAACAAGCTTTGCTTATCATGAAAACTTTCTATCTTATTGGTATTTATTAAACTTTTATTACACTGTTGTCCCCATAAATCTAACACTCCTTTTGGTTTATAGATTTTACTAATAATGCTTTTACAAACTATCACAGGAAAAGTGAATTACAATTTTTAATATGAAATTATTCTCAAGAATAATGAGTTATAAAAGAAGTAGCGATTTTCATGTTACTTAGAATCATTTTCTCCCTCTCCTTCATGTCCAGGGACAGACAAAACTTTTTGGTACTAAATGTTGCCAATATTTTGTATCCCATATTCTATTATATTTGGTCAGACTCTGTGTGATCTTCTCAGCATTTGGAATCCCCTTTGTGACCTAGGAAGGAAAACAAATACCATAATGGACCAATATTAAAGTATAGAAATAGAGATACAAACAAATCTGAGATAAAACAGCATATAGTTGTACAAATAATTGCAGTCATTGATTCTTCCATGCATAGAAATATTTTCCTTCTTGGTTCTTAAAATTAGTACTTACATCATTGAGCCACCCAGAACAGCAGCAATAAATATAAAACAGAAATAAAATAAAAAATTTGCAGCCAAACTGACATATTTGTCATTAGATATATGAGTAGAAGTGGAAGCAGGCATTTAAGCATTGCATCTAGATTAGTAGTTGTTCAATGCTAAGGTGTAAAGTGAATGAAAGAATCTTGCTTGGTATTCTCCATTCACTGAAGGGAAAGAAAAAGAAACATTTCAAAAAGTGAGAGTCTCTTTTGAAACTCACATCACTTTTTATGCATTCTGTAAGTTTCTTTTGAAACTCAAGTTATTTTTACTTCTCTAGAAGAAACAAATAAGAATTTGATTTTCTTAGACACTAAGCAACGTAAAACTTAGGCAAGCTCTAGTTTTCAGTTCCTTGCCATTTTCAAAGTTAATGTGTATTTTTGTCATACCGGTTTTTATTGTAAAATGTGAGAACACTCTTTTGTATGTCTCTAATAATTTTGTGAAACAACAGTTTAAGAAGAATTAGGAGCTGTTGTTCTGGGTACACAAAGGTACATGTTGTAATGAGGTTACAGTGTTTGGAAAACTTAGATATAAATCCTAACTCAGTTATAAGAACTTTTAAGCAAATTCTTCACTTTTTTAAGTTGACAACATAGTGTAGTGCTTATGTTCATGGATTTTAGAACTGGATTGCCTGGATCCACAACCTATCTTTAGCTCTGTATCCTTTGCAAGTGCTCTCCTCCCAGGAAAGAGTAAGGAATGCTGTCCTACCTCCTGCAGGTACCAGACTGCAGCTGCCAGAGTCGGAGGAATGAAGAAACTCTTCACTTTGTAGTTTCCGTTAACGAATGTTGTCTGAACGTAGTAAATACTGAATATGGACTGTGCTTTGGGATGTAAACAGGTGATTTTTTTATTTGTTCACTTTATTTGTTTTTTAAACTAAAAGACACCAGAAAAATCTTGAGGATTGTACTTCTTATCATTGGAGGCATTGATAAAACTAGACAGATGAAGGGGCTTTAAAGGAACAGTGGAAGCAAAACTAAAAGTACTTTATGACTACTGCCCTTAGACCTGGTGGTTTATAGTAACAGTTATGCACAGATTTTGAAAGACTTCAGCCACTGCATGGGGGACCACCCAAATAAACCTGAATTATCTCCTGGAGGGTGGGACCCTTGTAGTACAGGCTTCCCCTGCTAGGTGAGTGAGTGTATGGGTGTACCAGGTGGCTGGTTGTGAGAGGCTGCATTGGGCATCAGTGAATATTTTTTGAGGACTTTCAATGCATTTGCCCATTTCGTGATGGCTGATTTACCAGTACACCTGCTCACATGGCACTGAGTGTTCAGCAGTTTTTGACCAAAAACAGCATGACTCCAGTGCCTCCCCCTCCATATTCACTCCATCTCACTGCAAGCAACTACTTTTTGTTTCCCTGGATGAATTTAAAAAAGGCCTCAAAGGGAAATATTTTGTTGATGTGGAAGAGGTGAAACAAAAAACAGCAGAAGCACTAAAAGACATCAGTTTGAGCAGTTGAAAAAACCTCTCAGTAGGTATATTGCATCAAATGGAGAATATTTTGAAGGTGATTGAAGTTTAAACATGTGAATAAATACATAATATTTTATCCATTTTTTTTGGGGGGTCACCCTTCATATATTGGAAATTTTTCAACCCATGTAAACACTGGGAATACTAAACACAACTTAATGAATGTGTGTAAAGGGAGCCCATTTTCTTCCCGATATATTCTTATTTTTATTTACTTCTGCCTAATGCCTAGCATATCATGGTTCTTTTAAAATAGTGATATATTTACTGGGTATTGTGTTCTATACTAAAAAGAACAATAACATGCAATAAAATAAATAAGGTTAAAATACCTCTGGGATCTGTGTGAAATGAATTCTTATTTTTCAGAGCAGTTGAAAAAATTCTCTGTGGTTCAACAGTTATAATTTATCCAGTGTAATTTTCCACAGAAAATACACTTCAATTTTGAATAGACCCTTTTTTCTCTAATTATTCCCTGTGCAGTAAACGAGCATATAGATTCTTCAAAAATGGTAGTATGTTCATCACCTTCAATGAGTCTTAAACGCTTTAAAATAATGACATTTATTACAAATTTCGAATTTATTTAAACATAAATAACCTAGTACTCTATAGAATGATAGAGCCAATAACAAAATATAGATAGCCATGATATGATCAGAAATAATGAACAACCAAGTAAAGAAAAACAATGGAAAGACAGGAAAAGTATTTAAAAGATTAAGAAGTTAGACAACACTTTTGTGAGAGTGATAAAAAATGTAAAAGAGAAAAGACAAAAATTAACGACATAAAGAATGAAAAAAGAAATATTCACAGGACAAAGCATTGTGTGCAATACATGTGAAACCTTTATGAAACATATATTGTGTGAGAAAGCAATGCAGTGTGAGAACTTTAAACTTTATGTTGCAGGCTACTTATGAGTCTAGGTCTTCAAGCAGAAAAGACAGATGCTGTTATTTATTTTGAGTGGCTGGCCACAGAAATCACTAGAAAACTTTTAGGGTAGCTGACAAGAAATATGTAAAGCATTTGTGTGTGTGTGAGTGTCTATACACGTGTAATTTATAATACAGAGAGAGATAGAGAGAAAGAGAGAGAGCGCGTGTGTCTGTTCGGTACTGTCATTCTCTTACTGGTGCTTGACACATCCTCAATACATGTTCTTCTCTGTTTGCCACCTAAACTTCAACTGGATATATCCCCATTTTGAATCCCCATTTTGGCATCTATTTTCAACATTTTAATTTTATTTTGAATAAGGTATATCCTATATTTTTATTTCCTTGCATCCATTTAAATGTATTGAGTCTTGCTCTGGCAGATCAACTAGATCATGCGAAACCTTTGTTTGGTCCAGGCATTGTTAGGCAGGGGCAAATCTACTCCTTACTTAATGGCAAGAGATGCCCTACTTTGAAAACATCTCAGGTTACAATAGAATATGTAGATATTCAGTGGTATCTCCATTTTGACCTCTTACGTCTTCAAATTCTCACGAGAAGTTTAGTATTCAGACAAAACGTCAAAGGGGCCCTGGCTGTTGTGGCTCAGTCTATTGAGCACCAACCTGGGAACAGAAGGTTTGATTCCTAGTCAGGACATGTGTCTTGGGTTTTGGGCCTGGTCCCCAGTGGGGGGCAACCACACATTGTTATTTCTCCCCCTCTCTTTCTTCATCCTCTAACTTTTCTCTAAAAAATAAACATAAATAAAACAATAAAAGTCTCAAAGGGGACTGTATGCAGTGTTTTTCAGCTGCTTGTCTGTGCAACTCCTCCATTGCTGACTTCCTGTCCTTCACATTCCAACTGTTTTAAGCAGTCCTAGCACCCAAACATACAAACCACACAGTTTCTTGTTAGGTCTTTGCATTGTTTAAGCTTCAGTTCCATAAAAAAGAAGAATATTTTACTCTTTGCAACAGTATGGATGAATCTGGGCAACATTATGCTGAGTGAAATAAACCAGTCATGGAAAGCCAAATATCATACGATTTCAGTCATATGTGAAATCTAGTGAACAAATTGAACTAACAAGCAAAACAGAGAGCCTCCTAGATGGAGAGAAAATGACAGTGGAGGAGGAAGATTAGAGAGTGGAGCGAATGAACAGAAAGGAGAAAGGACTCATGGGCATGAACAACAGTGTGCTGAGTGCTGGGGGGTGGTGGGAGGAATAAAGGGACTCTTTAGAGCCCAGGAAATGAAAAACAATACAATAAAAATTAAATAAAAAGCAAAACAAAAAAACCCATGCATATTTTTCTATTATTGGTTAAATTCTTAAATTTTATTAGCATGATTTTCCAAACTACTTCAAAAGTTCATTACTCTTAATTACTTCCAATTCAAATAAAATATTTAACATGATTTTACTTTCTTCTCTCTTCACCAATAATTTTGTTTCAATAATAAAACTATTTTTAACAATGTAGCTTTGAGGGAATTACTTTCAGGGGTTATTTTTAGTATTTGTATTGTCTCAAATTTTAATGGGATTTCTTTCTTAATTTTTGTCAGTAATCATTTTTATACCATATTGCCCATTGCTGAATTCCCACGACATAAGTTTTGTGAAAGCCTAGCCTAACATGGGCATTCCATAAACGATACTTGCTATATAACTGCTCTCGTCACCATTGCCAGCTTCACCAAATAGCACTACAAGCACCAGCAACATCAAATTTTCTCAAGCTGCATATTGCTTTTGAAATAATTCATCCAAGATGATAGATCTAACTCTTCTGGAAGAAACTGAGCTTCCTCTCTTCCACTATCTGTCTCTCTGATGAAAAACATGTTGACAGTTGAGTAGACAACAATAATAATAGTAATAATAATAATAATAATAATAGAGGAAAACATGTTCTATAGTGTGTTATGATTCTGCATATTAAATTTCTATGAATATATTTGACTTATAGCCTACTTCAGGAAATTTAGCAAGGTCAAGTGTTGTATAAAGTCACTATCTAATTTAGTTGCATAAGTAATTTATAGCATCTATGAATCATTGTGATTAATTAAAAAAAAACAGAGGTCTCCTATTCAAAAAGAAATACTGCCTCAATGAAAGAGGCAATCACATACACTGATGGTGACTTTGATCATACTGCCAAGGACTTTCAGCCAAAATTATTGTTAAGAGTTTTTCCTTACCCAATTCTCTCAAAAATGGTTGCAGTTATGAGTGTGAAAGTGATTTACAGCTAGATTCTAATCTGGTTTTATGTCAAAGACCTACCTTAATTAATGGAATAATGGTAATGTTCAGAAATCCTAGACTTGGAAAGCCATTCCCTAGCTTTCCCCAGTTTTCACTTTAGGTATAAGCTGGCAGAAAGGATAAGTGCTATGCTCTAGATTCATTATCAATGACATGAGAAAGACTAAGAGAATAATATATGTATGTTGATACCCATCTGTCTTTTCACTATTCTTCTTCTTTTTAGAATATTTATTTATTTGTTTGTTTTTTATTGTTCATCTACAGCTCTCTCCATTCCCCACCCCCCCATGCTCTCCCTGCCAACCTACTCCCACCTCCCACGCTCAATCCTAAACTCCTTTGGCTTTGTCCATACATCCTTTACAAATGTTCCATGATGACCTTTCCCCTTCTCTCCCCTATTGCCTTCTCTCTCATCCTCTCTGGTTACTGTCATTTTGTTCTTTATTTCAATGTCTCTGGTTATATTTTGCTTGCGTGTTTGTTTTGTTGATTAGGTTCCACCTTTGGGTGAGATCAGATGGTATTTGTCTTTCACCACCTTGTTTAACAGTAGTGCTGTTGTGAACGTTGAGGTGCACAGGTTCTTTTGAATTTGTGTTTCAGGACTTTGGGGTATAATCCCAGCAGTGGAATTTCTGGGTTAAAAGTAAGAGGGGTCACAATACTTGATATCAAACTATATTCAAGGCCGCTATAATCAAAACAGTGTGGTACTGGCATAAGAACAGACAGATATATCAATGAAACAGAATAGAGAGCCCAGAAATAAACCCATGTTCTAGTGATCCCACTGCTGGGGTTATACCCTAAGAATCCCAGATCACCAACTCAAAATAACCTATTCACCCCAATGTTCATAGCAGCACAATTTACAATAGCCAAGTGCTGGAAACAGCCTAAGTGCCCATCAGTAACTGAGTGGATTGAAAAACTGTGGTACATTTACATGATGGAATACTACATGGCAGAAAGAAAGAAAGAACTCCTACATTTTGAGATAGCAGGGTTGGAACTGGAGAATATTATGCCAAGTGAAATAAGCCAATTGATGAAAGACAAATATCATATGATCTCACCTATAAGAAGAATCTAATGAACAAAATAAACTAATAAATAGAATAGAACCACAGGCATGGAAATGAACAGACTGAAAGTGACGTGAAGGGAGGGGTTAGGGGAATAAGGGAGGGACTAGACAAAGAGCATGTATGAATGACCCACAGACATGGACAGCAGGGTGGGGAATGCCTGTGGGAACTGAGATTGGGATAGGAGGAGGAGGGCAAGGGGAAAAAACTGGGACGATGGTAATAGAATAACAATAAGACATAATTTAATAAAAAAAGAAAATGTTCAACTGTAAAATCATTATTTTCAATTGCTAGGACTATACAATCTGTGCTCAGTTGTAGGAGTTGTAGGTAGCAATGTGATATAAAAATTAGATAATCCTTATGATATGTTAAGAAGTAGGACAGTGAAGTGATAGAATAGACCTATAGTTCACTATATATTTGAAAAACAGGAATAAGAAAACTGAGTACATAATATGAAATCCATATTAAATATTCATGGCTTAGATTCATCATTATGTTTTAGGTGTGCTAGCAAAAATTTTGATGTAATTAAAACAATGGATAGCATTACGATGTGGTTGCTGCACCTCTTTGCTTTTCTTTGTTTTCAGAAATATATTGAATTAACTAAAAAATTATTTGACAGGGCTACCAGCTGGTTTATGAGCACCGCATGCAATTTTTTGACATTATACACTTGAGAACTTTTTGCTTTATTAAATTTGCTTCAAATTTCACTATAATTTTTAAAATGGCTCCAAATCATCAGATTGAATCTGAACTTATGTTATACATGATATGGATTAAAATATTTAAAATTTCAATTAAAAATGTAAACAGCAATTGTTTATCAACCAGTAATTACTGTTTTCTAAAAAAAAAAAATTAGAGGACCTGATCACTGACTGCTGATCTGAGTGAGGATCTATGCCCAGGAAAGAGGAGGAGGCCTGCTGTGATTCAGATGAATTGTTTTTGCCTCCACCAAGCTTACATCTTTTGGAAACAGAACTCCCAATCTGGAGGAAGAGAAACTAGAATCAGGGTTCACGTCATCCAGCATAGTATATCTGCAGTGAAGAGTTTAAGAGCTTGAGGGAATATCCTAGATGGTGGAGGAGTGAGTCAAAGCTACACTAACATCCTCCCAGGACCACTCTGGAATTACAACTAAACTGTAGAGAAATCTTTCAGAATAACCAAATGAATAATAGCTGGAGAGAAGCCTTATAACTATGGACAGACAGAAGAAACCTCTTCACCATAACATGGCTGGTTCAGAGTTGGAGGAAACATGAGAGGACTGGCTGGGCTCCCCCAGGTGGCTGCTGAAGTGCTGGAGGGAAATTTCAGCAGTGGGAGAGGGTTACCCCTGAGAAGTGTGGGGTCTAAGCTGAAGCTAGGCTACCCAGCCTGCAGAACCAGTACCGGGAAAGGAACCTAGATAACATCCACATGTGAAAAATGGCAGAGCTCCTCCTTGCCAGGGAGAGACAGCTGGAGGCACAGAGAGCCTCATAAAGGGCCACTGAATACAAATTCGTTTGTAGCCAATTAACCCTGGCCCTAGCAAAGGGAGTACAGAATGGATTAGATAAGCTTGAAGGGATTCTTCAGATAGTGGTTTTGGGGAGAAAACTAAGGGAGTAGCCATCAGGATCCCTATGTTGACTCATTTCCCACACTGCAGGAGCCATCTTGCTCAGTCAGAGCACTCCCCTTCAAGTGGCATCAGCCTGAGGGGAAGCAATAACCCTGCCTGCAGGAATTACTCTGCTTCACCCTGTGGTGCTTAAATATGACTGCTGTTTACAGATCGAGCAGATTAACAACTGAAAGAGATAGTCACAGACTGTGTATTACTGGTAGTCCAGAACAGGCTGCCTAGGGCCACACTCAGACACCATCTGACATCACCAGGGGTGTATTGAGAAAGAGAAGACAGTGGTAAACAATAGACTGTACGGAGACATGTTTCACTGTGATCTTCATGATTTACATTATCTTTTCTCATGCATAGTTTTTTAATATTCATTTCTTGCCCTTCAAGTTTGTACATATTAGGTCACTAGTTTTTATATTATAGTTTGTTTCAAATATCATATTTTGATCCTCCCTTCTGTTACACTTTCTTCTTCTCATTTAAATTTTATTCTCTCTTTTGCTATGGCTTATTTCCATTCCACCCTCTATTTCTCTGAAAACCATTTTTCGTGTCATTAGTCATCTCACATTTAAAAAATATTTTATTTACTTACCTTTAGAAGGAAAGGGAAGGAGAGAGGGAGAGAAATATCAATGTATGGTTGCCTCTCGTGCATCCCCTGATGGGGACTGGCCTGCAACCCAGGCATGTGCCCTGACCAAGAATTGAACTATGGTCCTTTGGTTCACAGGCCCACGCTCAATCCACTGAATTATGCCAGCCAGGGCTCATTTCACATTCTTTTTCCCATTCTTAAAATACATTCATTTTTCTCTCCACCTTTTTCAATCTTTACTCGTTTGTCGTGGATATGGTGGTGGTTGTTGCATTTCTTCAATTTTATTTTAAATGTTCACTATTTTTGTATTCCAAATCTTAAATTTTACCATTCCCCATTCCTATTCCATTTTCCCTTCCTCTTTCCCTTTCTTTTTTTGTTTTAAATTTTAATATCTCCCTGTCTTAGCCTAGTTTTCATTCCTCAATCTTAGCATTTTTACCCTCTCAAAATCATTTTTCTTTTCTCTAGACATCTTTTAAGCTTTTTTCTCTTTCTTTTTTCCTTCTTATTCCCATCCCACCTATTTTAATCTTTGCTCATTGTTATTGATAGTACTGTGCTGAATATGTTTCTCCAGTTTGGTTCCTTTTTCTTTCTCTCTCTCATTATATCTATATATCTATATATCTATAATTTCTGTTTAAACCTAATACTATATGCTTCCTTTCTCCTACTCCATTGTACCTTTTCCTTTGATTTTTCATTTACAATGTAAATTTTACTTTCTCTCTTCACCTTGTCTCTTTTTCCTCGTTTTATTATTGCTTCTCCCTCTACTCTCTCAAAGTCATGTTTCCTTTGTTATAATAGTCTTGATCTCTTTATACCCTTATTAATATTGGCTCATTGGCTGGTTTTGTGTGTCTATGGGTGGGGTTATTTTGGAGGGGTGTTTATTTTTTTCCTGGGCTGTTTGGTTTTGTTTTGGAAGCACCTGTACAAGAGTATAAAAGACATAGTAGGTTCAGTGACTCCCATTCAGCCAGTCAGAGGAAAGGACCTACAAAAGCATCATCCAAAAACAACCCAAACCAGGTTACAACTGAAAATCCACACAGAGGGCATAAATGGCATGCCCAGAGCATTCAGGGGGTCAGGGAAATTGCACCACTGAATCCCATAGGTCCTCTACCACAGAAAGTCACACCATGAAGACAGGGAGTCATAGCAGATCGACCTAAGAAGCAGAAACAAACAAGAAGAGACACCTTCTTGTGCGTCTGTGCTTCTTGATTTAATAAGTGAATTTGGCAAAGTAGTGCTATAGAAAGTCAATATTCAGAAATTAAAGTCCTTTTTGCAGACCAACAATAAAATATCAGAAACAGAAACCAGGAAGAGAATCCCATTTTCTATAGTAACAATAAATATAAAGTATCTAGGAATAATTTTAATCAAGGAGGTAAAAGGCCTGTACTCTGAACACTACAGAACACTGAAGAAAGAAATAAAGGAAGATACAAATAAATGGAAGCATATATTGTGGTCATGCACTGAAAGAATTAATATCTTCAAAATATCCATACTACCCAAAGCAATCACTAGATTCAATGCAATTCCTATTAAAATACCAATGACATATTTTACAGATTAAGGATAAATATTTCAAAAATTTATATGAAAACAAAAACGATTTCCACCAAGATGGAGGCATAGGTGGAAACACTGTGCCTTCTCCCACAACCAAGTTTGAATACAACAAAGGTTTGGAGAACAAAGACACAGCCAAAAAACAGAAAATCGAATTATACGAAAGTCCGACTACAACTAATCGTTCCGCGGGATGGTAAGAGGGGTGGAGCCAGCATCGGAGCAGGGTTGGGCAGGAAAGATCCCCAGACCTAGGAGTGCAAGTGGCCCGGACCCAGGGTGTGGGGCAGACTGACCACGGTCCTACATTCGAGCACAGTGAGATGGACCACACAGGCCCCGGGGGGTGAGGGCTGACAGCGGTGGCACACTCGCTTGCAGTGGGACGAAACGCGTGGACCCGGTAACGGTGGCAGCTGCTGCACCTGTGGGGGCCGTGGCAGGAGACGGCAGACAGGACGCCATTGCTCCTCTTTGACCCCGCCCCCACAGACAGCATCACAACCCAGCGACTTAGTTGCCCTGCTCTAGTGAACACCTTCGGGCTCCAATCCTGCTATGGAACAGGCACGAACAGCCCAAAAGATGGCACAAGAAGAACTCAAAGCCCCAGAGCCAATAACTCTAAGCGACCAAGAAATTGCCAGCCTCTCAGAAGCACAATTCAAGGCACTATTTATCAGGATGCTCACAGAACTGGTTGATTATAGTCACAAATTAGAGGAACATATGAAGGCTAAACTAATTAAAATGAAGGGAGATGTCCAGGAAACCAATAGTGATGGAAAGGAACTGGGACTCAAATCAATGGAATGGACCAGAAGGTAAAACAAAACATCCAACCAGAAAGGAATGAAGAAATGAGAATTCAAAAAAATGAGGAGAGGCTTAGGAACCTCCAGGACATCTTTAAACGTTCCAACATCCGGATTATAGGGGTACCAGAAGGGGGAAAGGAACAGCCACGAGTGGAAAACTTATTTGAACAAATAATAAAGGAAAACTTCCCCAGTCTGGCAAAGGAAATAGACTTCCAGGAAATCCAGGAAGCTCAGAGAGTGCCAAAGAAGTTGGACCCAAGAAGGAACACACCAAGGCACATCATAATTACACTAGCCAAGATTAAAATGAAGGAGAAAATCCTAGAAGCAGCAAGAGATAAGGGGACAGTCACCTACAAAGGAGTACCCATCAGACTGTCAGCGGATTTCTCAAAAGAGACCTTCCAGGCAAGAAGGGGCTGGAAAGAAGTATTCCAAGTCATGAAATCCAAAGACCTACAGCCAAGATTGCTCTATCCAGCAAAGCTTTCATTTACAATGGAAGGACAGATAAAGTGCTTCTCAGATAAGATCAAATTCAAGGAGTTCATCATCACCAAGCCCTTATTCTATGAAATGCTAAAGGGACTTATATAAGAAAAAGAAGATGAAAAATATTAACAGTGAAAGGACAGCAATCTCATAGTTATTAACAACCACACCTAAAACAAAAGCAAACCAAGAGGACAGCTAGATCAGGAGTGGAACCATAGAAATGAAGAACACATGTAGGGTTAGCAACAGGGGAGTGGGAGGAGGAGAAGGGGGGAGAAGGTACAGAAAATAGCATAGATGGTAGGTAGAAAATAGATAGGGGGAGGGCGAGAATAGTGGGGGAAATATAGAATCTAAAGAACTTGAGACGTGGTTATAAACTAAGGGGGGCAGAATGGTGGGGGAGGGAGTGTGCAGGTGGAGGGGAATGAAGAGGGAGGGAATAGAACAACTGTAATGGTATAATCAATAAAATATATTTTAAAAAAAGAAAACAAAAAAACCCCCAAATAGTCTCAACAATGTTAAGAAAGAAGAACAAAGCAGGAGGGATCACAATACCTGATATCAAACTATATTACAAAGCCCCTGTAATTCAAACAGTCTTATACTAGCATAAAAAAAACAAACCATAGATTAATGGAACAAAATAGAGAGCCCAGAAATAAATCCATGTCTCTAAGTTTAATTAATATTTGACAAAGGGAATAGGAGCATAAGATGGAGTAAAAATAACCTCTTCAAAAAATGATATTGGGAGAACTGGAATGGTACATGTAAAAAATGAAATTAGACCACCGACTTACACCACATATGAGAATAAAGTCGAAATGGATATAAGACTTAAACATAAGCCATGATGCCACAACAGACCTAGAATAAAACATAGGCAGGAAAATGTCAGATATCCCGTGCAGTAATATTTTTGTCAATATATCCTCTAGGGCAAGGGAAATCAAGGAAAGAATAGATAAAGGGACTACATGAAGTTAAGATGCTTCTGCATGGCTAAAAGAAACAGTAGCAAAATGAAAAGGGGACCAACCATATAGAAAAACATTTGCCCATGATACCTTGAACAAGGGTTGGATCTCCAAAATATATAAAGAACTCACATTAAAAAAAAAGAACTTACATGATTCCATTTCAGGAAGACAAATAATCCAATTACAAATTGGCCAGGGACCTGAACTGACACTTCTCCAAGGAAGACCTACAAATACCCAGAGACATAGGAAAGAATGCTCAGCATCACTAGCCTTCAGAAAGATGTAAATTAAAACCACAAGGAGATACCAACTCACACCAGTCAGAATGGCCATCATAATCAAATCAACAACCAACAACTGCTGGCGAGGATATGGAAAAAAGGGAACCCTAGTGCATTGTTGGTGGAATTGCAAACTGGTGCAGCCATGGTGGAAAACAGTATGAAATTTCCTCTGAAAACTAAAAATGATACAGCCTTTTGATCCAGGAATTCTACTGCTGGAATTATACCTTATGGATTCTGAAACACCAATCCAAAAGAACCTATGCACTCCTATGTTCATAGCAGCGTTATTTACAAAGCCAGATGCTAGAAGCAGCCTAAGTGCCCATTAATAAATGAGTGGATCAAAAAACTGTGATGCATTTACATAATGAAATACTACGCAGCAGAAAAAAGGAACTCCTACCTTTTACAACAGCATGGATGAAATTGGAGAATATTATGGTAGGTGAAATAAGCCACTTGGTGAAAGACAAATGCTATATGATCTCACCTTTAAGAGGAACCTAACAAACAAATGGATCAAAACAGAACCAGATGCATGGAAACAAGAAACAGACTGACAGCAACCAGAGGGGAGGTTGGAGCCAGTTAAGTGGGGAAAGAAGAGGGAGAGTCTAGTTAAGAAATAGGTATAAATCACTCATTGACATGAAAAAGAGAGTGGGGATAGACTGTGGGAGGGGGGAGGTATGGGTAGGTGGGGCATGGGTAGGTGGGGCAGTAGTATTTGATAACTTAAGAACTTTTTTGTGGTTTCTTGTTTATTGTTTTTCAGTCACAATTTTCTCCATTTTCTCCCATACTCTTCCCTTTCCTACCTACACCCTACTTTCCACATTCAATCCATTCCCTGCTACCAGTTGTCTTTGTCCTTGGGTCCTACATACATGTCCCTTGATGACCATTCCCCTTCCTCCCCATTATCCCCCTCCCCTGTCAGTGTGTCCTTTATTTCTATACCTCAGGTGCTATTTTTGCTGGCTTGTTTGTTTTATTGATTAGGTTCTACTTATGGGTGCAGTCATACGCTGTTTGTCTTTCACTGCCTGGTTTATTTCACTTAGTATAATGCTCTCCAGTTCCATCCATGCTGTTGCAAAAGGCAGGAGCTCCTTCTTTCTTTCTGTTGTGTAGTATTCCATTGTGTAAATGTACCATCATTTCTTGATCCATTCATTTACTGATGGGCACTCAGTAAATGAATGTACATTTAAATACAATCAAAACTACAATCATATTCGTTAGAATGTGAAGTGGTGCAGCTACTATGGAAAGCAGTATGGAAGTTCCTCAAAAAGTTAAAAACAGACCTACATGTAACTCAGCAATGCCACTTCAGAGTATCTACAAAAGAAATGAAATCAGGATCTTGTAGAGATATCTGCACTCCTGTGTTCACTGCAGCACTACTCATAAATGCTGAGACATAGGAGCAACCTAAATATCCATGCATGTATGAATGAATAAAGAGAATTTGTGATATGCATACCATGGAATATATTCAGCTTTTAAAAACAGAAAACCAGTCATTTCCAACAATATTGATGAACCTGGGGAGTGTGCGCTAAGTGAAATTAGACAGTCACAGAAGGACAATTACTATATGATTGCACTTATATGCAATATCTAAAATAATCTGACTGTAGGAGCAGAGTATAATGGTGGTTGGCAGTGGCGGGGGAAAGATGGAAATGCAAAGTTGTTGATCAGTAGGTATGAAGTTCCAGTTCTGCAAGATGAATATGTATAGAGATTTGATGTACAACTCAACGTCTACATTTAACAGTGTGTATTGCATGCTGAAAACTTTGTTAGAGGGTGGATATCATGTTAAGTATTCTTACCACAAAAACCAAAACCAAAACAAAAACTCCCTTCCTATCTGAAAGAGAAATTTACCACAAATTTTTCCAAAGTTTTTTTGTAGAAATATTTTGATTACTAAAAACATTATTATAATTTTCAAAGTTGTCACTTTTTCAGTGTCTTGATCCATTTAAATCTGAACAGTTATATGAGAAGATTAACATGAGCTAAGACATCATAGAAATTTTATTAGGCCTTGTAAATTTTATTAGGGAAGCAATTCTGGACTAGAAATTGCTTCAGCAGTTTCAATTTTATCCCCATTTTCAACATCTATAAAAAACAAAAACTCTACTTTTCCATTGAAAGTCTTAAGCCTGAAACAAATCTCATCTTATTTCACCTCTGGTTTTCTTTTACCTACAGAGTGAAGAAAAAAAGCCAGTAAATAAGACTTTGATTTTTCATAAAAGTCACTTTATATTTGCATTGTTGTATAATGCAGCATGCAGTTAATCAATGATTTTCCCCCAGATTCTCTTGGAAATGTTTATTTCCTATGTAGCTGGGAAATTCAGACTATCAGATAGACTGTCATGTACTTATAATATAGATTAATATTGCATATTCTAATAACCTAATAATTCTGAATTGTTCCATCTTTTACTTTTACATACATAGTGTGGTTTGTCAGGTCCAAGACATGGCATTCTGTACGGCAGAGCAGAGGTACACATGTGCACTTTAAAATAAATGAAAATTCTCTAAAAAAGTCAAAACACCTTTGAGGTTAAAAATATAATATTACTTGTTTTTCTATTTAGTACAGTACATAATGCAAAAATATTGTTTTCCTGGGACTAAGTCTGTGTGTACATTTTTATGTCTGATTTTCTAAGTCTGTGTGTACATTTTTATGTCTGGGGCTGCCTAATATGGGAAGAAAATGTTCCCTTTGAAATTATATAATTTTGCATGTAACAGCTACATGGTCGATTGATATAAATACATTAAGTGAAGGTTGTAAAGAAAACACTCTAAAGCAAAAAAAATAGATATAGTTTTAAACTAAAAAATATGTCAAAAACAATAATGTAAATTTACCAATGTTACAATTTCACTAGTAACTCTCCATAGTAAATTGCCACCCAATTTTCTGAATTTTCTAGATAATATGTGATTATGAAAATCCCAGCCTCTGGAGGTAAAGAAAAGAAAATGTCTGGATTATCATACTGAGGTTCTCCAATTCTATGTCCACATTCCAAATATGATTAGTTATAATTTGGTATTATGTCTAGTTAGAATTTAGAATTTTTTCAACAGAAGAGACAAGCATATTAGAAAGAAGCAAGAAAAAACTCAAGAATCATTACTATTGGCCCCCCCAAATTAATAATGAGATATTTCCTATAACAACATTGAAATGTTACTCTTTAGATGACAGAGAGTAGGCTAGCTATATGATCATACTTTGAAATTAAAAGATAAAGTGCATTCAATTAGAGAGGGAAATGATTTATACAAATTACAAAAATTAAAGAAAATACTGACTGGGAAACTATGTTATTTCCCAACATTACTGAAAACAACCTTTCCACAAGTAAATCTGAAATGCAAAAGCCTCTACTTGACCTATTTTGGGTTGAAATTGCAAGGGGAAATTATTTGCTCTGTGAAGAATACCACTCCCCTTTCTGAAAAAATAAGATTATGATGAACATACAACCATCATTATCATTAGCATAATTCAAAATTCTACTTTTACAACTGTACCTATGCTCATTATATCCTTATATTTATGTATGTAGAACCACATTATTTTCAAAATTTAATTAGAGATATTATATTTTATTAACTATTACATATTTTATTAACTATGCTAAAACTGAGTTTTGGGTAGGAGATACTGTATAAAATAGAGATAGATACATAAATACATATATGAATACATAGATCAAATAGAAATAGAAAAAATGATAAAAGATTACATCTGTAAACTTTCTGTTTAAAATATTTTTAAAAGGCAAATGATTCAACTATACCACAAACAGCTGGAGAGTCTTTGGTTTAAATTAAAAGTAACTCAAACCCTGGCTGGTGTGACTCAGTGGACTGAGTGCTGGCCTGTGAACCAACAGGTGTCAGTTTGATTTCCAGTCAGCTTTCTCCCTCCCTTGCCCTCTCCCTAAAAATAAATAAAATCTTCAAATACCAAAAACAAAGAGACTTTTTAAAAGTTAATTCAAAATAACTTTTCCAAAAATCTAAAGCAGTACATCTTGAGAATCATTTTATCAAGCATTCCTCAAAAAGATGAAACAAGTTTCTCTAAGGACAGTTTCAGGTACTGCATTAAAAAAATCTTAAAGTTAAAAAACTCAAAAAAACCTTTTTTCTCTAAAAATTTTTGTTTGACTAAGGCGATTTTGTGTTTTTACCATCTTTGTGCAAGGCAGAACTAGAAAATCAAAGCAAAAAACAAATGAATAAACAAACAAACAAGCAAACAAACAAATGCTTGTTTTTCCCTCAGAGAAATCTTTAGCTATTTACCCTACAGACTTCAAGTAGCCACTGAAAGATGTTTCAGATGACATATGTACATGTGTGTCTTCCACTATGCATGTATGTACAAATATATGATTATACGAAGTTTCCTCTACAACATTTTATTGATTTACTGATTTTTACTATACAACATTATTAGAATGAACTGGATGTGAAAAATTATGTCATATGTTTCAAATACCTCTCATGGTAGATAGAGAAATAGTTGATAAAATAATTTTGGACCTACGTAGGGAAGTCTGACTCTAAAAACTTCCAGGCAAAATTAAAAGCCGAGGTTTTCTTTCTTTTTTCAAAACATTTTTTATTTATTTATCTTTAGAGGGGAAGGGAAGGAGAGAGGAAGAGAAACATCAATGTATGGTTGCTTCTCGTGAGTCCCCTGCAGGGAACTGACTTGCAACCCAGACATGTGCCCTGACTGGGAATCAAACCAAGATCGTCTGGTTCGCAGGCCTGGGCTCAATCCACTGAGCTACACCAGCCAGGAAAAGCCTAGGTTTTCTTTAATACAAGTAGCCTGTCTAATTGTTTAAGGATGAGTTTTCTTAGTCAATGCTAATTGACTTCCTGTCCAGTAATAATATTTGAAAAGCCTGCAAATGATTACTAGAGCTCAACACTTTTTTCCCAGTGATTTTAACGTGTGGAAAGTTGGTTGGTAATCAGGATGATAGAGCTTTCTTTCACCTTAAGATTGGTGATACAGCCTGCGCTGATTGGTATTCTGCTATTCTTGTACTTTAAAAATAGTTTATGTTCAAATATTTATTTTTGAATGATTATGACAATTTAATTAAAGTTTAAACTCTAGTAGCTGTTGAAGATCATACATAATCCAATTACTTTTGTTTTTATTCAATTAATTTAATAGCAAACTACTTTGTGGTAATTACTGCTAATCCCCTTATTTTTTCCTTAGCTGTTTATCAACGGTATCTTGAAATATCTTAGAGGAAATCATATTGGGACATAATCATCAGCATTCCCAGCTGGATTTAATGACTAATATATTTAAGTAATGAGAATTCACTATCTCTGGCAGTTAGAGAAACAGAGATAGCAGTCATATAGTTAAGAGACTTGCATTCAGTTTAACTTTACAAATTTGGGATCCCTTGATTTAACACCACCACTGACCCAACATGAGAAAAATGTAATTAAAATATTATGTCAGGATGAGAGTGATGTAATAGCACCTAATGCTTCTTAAACAAATAGACAAATTGGTTTCGGAGATCCAAGGAAAGAGCTTTCTCCACTCACGGCACATTTTGGAGTTTGAGTACTGTATAGAAAAGGTTAGACTCCCCCTTTGCCACCACATTCTATTTTCCATGAAATTCATAACAATTTTCTAGCCTTAAATGTAATACAAGTCAATTTTTAACATTACACTATGTTCTGGTAAAGACTTCAAAAATATTGATTCATTTCTTTCCGGTCCCTGTGTACATATTTATTACAATTATGAAAGAACTGAGGTAATGCATTATTTACAATTACATTTTGCTTTTTCTCTTTATCTAAAATATTTATACCATTAACTATTCCTCCATGATATTGAATTTAAGGGCTGAATAATATTTAACTTTATGGGTGGTGATTTATTTTACCAATCTTCTATTTTTGAACATTAAATTGTTTGAAAAGTCTTTAAACATAAAAATAACTATTCCTCTGAATATTTGTTTTTTTCTTGTTATTTTCTGAAAGTAGAATTACTGTGTCAAAATTGCATTTTAATACTTTTAACATGTGCTAAAAATTAACTTTGGGAATATTGTGCCAGTTTGCACTCCCTTCGTACTGTGTGAAAGGTCAAAGCTCTATACACTAGCTATTAATGTTACATCTAACAGTGATCTATAATGTTATACTCCAGGCTATTAGAAGTTTGGGGTCTTTATTTTATTTTTTATTATTTATTCTATTAGAGTTATCTCAGTTTTTTCCTGTTGCCCACCTCCACCCAGCCCACCCCTCTCTCCCACAATCCATTCCCTCTCCATTGTCCATGTTCATGAGTCATTCATACATGTCCTTTGACATTTGACTTATGCTTCCTTACACCATTCCCCTCCACACACACCCCTACAGCTATCAGTCTATTCCATGTTTCCATGTCTCTGTTTCTATTTTTCTCAATAGTTTATTTTGTTCTTTAGATTCCAATTATAAGTAAGGTCATATGGTTTTGTCTTTAGTTGACTGGATATTTCACTTAGCATAATAACCTCTTAGTTCCATCCATGATGTTGCAAAGATTAAGAATTCCTTCTTTCTTTTTGCTGTGTAGTGTTCCATTGTGTAAATGTACCACAGTTTTTTTCAACATTTGGCTACTGTGTATAGCGCTATGAACACCGGGGTGCATAAATTCTTTTGAATTGGTGTTTCAGAATTCTTGGAGTATAATCCTAGCAATGGAAACAGTGGGACATGAGGCAGTTCCATTTTTAATTTTTGGAGGAAATTCATATTTTCCCACAGTGGCTGCACCAGTCTGCATTCCCACCAATAGCGCACCAGTGTTCCCTTTTCTCCACATCCTCACCAGCACTTGTTATTTGTGATTAATTAATGATGGCCATTCTGACAGGTGTGAGGTGATATCACATTATGGTTTTAATTTGTATCTTTGTGATGGCTACTGATGTTGAGCATTTTTTCATATGTCTATGTGTCATCAGTATATCCTCCTTGGAAAAGTGTCTATTAGGTCTGTTTTTTAATTGTTTTTTTTTTTTGGTATTGAGTCATATGAGTTTTTTATGTGTTTTGAAGATTAAACCCTTGTCCAATGTATCACTGGCAAATGTCTTCTCTCATACAATTGGCTCCCTTTTCACTTTGATGATGTTTTCTGTAACCATGAAGAAACGTTTTAATTTGATGTAGTCCCATTTGTTTACTTTTTTCCTTTATTTTGCTTGCCCTAGGGAAGGGATGGATTAAAGTCTTTTATCCCTCTTGAGTTTACTCTGCTGTATGATGTAAGTTGGTGGCCTAGTTTCATTTTTTGGCATGTACCAACCCAGCTCTCCCAACACCATTTATTGAAAAGACTGTTTTTACTTTACTTTATGCTCCTGCCCCATTTGTCAAATATTAACTGACCATAGAGACATGAGTTTATTTCTGGGCTCCGTATTCTGTTCCACTGACCTATGCGTCTGTTCCTATGCCAGTACAAGACTTTCTGATTACAATAACCTTGTATAGTTTGATATCAGGTATTGTGATCTCTCCAGCTTTGTTCTTCTTGTTCTTTCTCAGGATTGCTGAGGCTATTTGGGATAATTTTTGGTTCAACATAAATTTTTGAAATATTCACTCTGTATGTGTGAAATATACCATTGATATTTTAATAGGAATTGTGTTGAATCTATAGATTGTGTATTATTGACATTTCGATGATGTTAATTTTTCTAATCCATGAACACAATTTATTTATTTTATCTTCCAATTTATCTTCCTCAATTTCTTTCTTCAGTATTCTATAATTTTTCATGTACATGTCATTATTTATTGATTTGAAAATGTTATATCATTCTTGCATCCTTGGGATAAATTCCATTTCATTGTGGTATATGATCTACGTAAGGTATTGCAGGATCCAGATTGCTAATATTTTGTTGAGAATTTTGGCCCATATTTTTTTTTTGTTGTGTCTTTACTAGCCTTATAAAAAGAGTTTGGGAATCTTGCCTCTTTTTGAAATTTTTGTAATATTTGAGAAGAATGGGTGTCAGTTCTTCTTTAAAGTTTGATAAAATTCATGTGTGAAGCCATCAGTCCAGGGGTTTTGTGTGCTGGGCGTTTTTGATTACTGCTTCAATTTTGCTGGTTGTTATTGGTCTATTCAAGCTTTCTGCTTTTTCTTGGTTCAGTTTTGGAAAATCCTGTCTTCCAAAATTTCTCCATTTCACCTAGGTTTTACAGTTTCTTGGCATATAGTTGTTTATAGTAATTTCTTACAATCCTTTGGTTTTTTTTAAAGGTTTTATTTATTTATTTTTAGAGTGAGGAGAAGGGAGAGAGACAGAGAGGGAGAGAAACATCAATGTGCAGTTGCCTCTCACATGCCCCCTACTGGGGACCTGGCCCACGACCCAGACGTGCGCCTTTACTGGGAATCCAATCAGTGACCCTTTGTTTCACAAACCAGTGCTCAATCCATGGAGCCACACCAGCCAGGGCCTTACAATCCTTTGTATTTCTGTGCTATAAGTTGTTACTTCTCTTCTTTCATTTCTGATTTTATTTATTTGGCTTCTCTCTCTCTCTTTTTTTTCTTGATGAGTCTGCTTAAAGGTTCGTCAATTTTGTTTATCTTTTCAGTGGAATAGGGCCCTAGAAATCAGTGTGTTTTGTCTCCCTGAGAGAAGTTAAAAATGGGCCATCTTGGCATTTCTTTTCCTGTGTTTCTCCTGCAGATATTCACTGAAACATGTTCTTGAGCCTGATCTGACTGTTCTGCAGGGCTTCCTTGTTGGATACAGTGGTTGCAATCCTGCAGGAGGTGGGGCCTGGGTATGTCTTTTTCTTTGCAGAGGTTTGAACTCTACCAGGAAAAGGGGTTTAGCCTAGCTGTAAATAATCTCAGGCACTCAACTTTTGTCCATTTAATTCCCAGCCCACTTCCCACACAGTAGACACAGTCCCAGACTTTGCATTTAACACAGCCTGTGGCTTGCTAGCTGTGCTGGGGCTCAGAAATCCCTTTGCCATTCAACTTTCTCATCTCCCTGCCCAGCTGTACTCAGTGGGAGCAAATTGCACTTTCAGTCTTGCCACTTTGCTGGCAGGGCAGCTGTGCACGGGATCCCTGCCCAGCACACCACAGCTCCCATTGCAGTGTTGCGTCACTGTGCAGTTCTCTGTGCACACCACCATCCGGTCTTTAAAAAGCCAAAGCTTCTCACAGTCATGGCAGGCCACAGCCTCCCTCCACCTAACCCAGGTGCAACCCCCTGATCTTTTTGGGAGATAGAATCCCTTTTCCTCTAGTACTGTCCCAGTTGGCATTTAGCACTGCAGCTATGGATATGCTGTTCACTGTGGGTGTTTAGCCTGAATCTCCCCAACTCTGTATATTCTCCCAAGTCACTCTCAGCCAGGGTTTGGTGGTTACCTGTGTGGGACTGGGGCCCTCTGCCCTGGGAGGAAAGAGAGGCACAAAACTGAAATTTCTGCCTCGTCTCTCTACTGCTGCAGGCTCCATGCCTGTGGTATTTCCCCTTCAACTTAAAAAAATCTTACCACCTGTTGTGAAGCATCTTCTGTACTCCTTGGCTTCAAAACTTCATGTCAGCTAAGATCTTATTGATTGCTCTGGCTATTTGTTGGAAGATCACTGGAGAATCTGAGCTGGGGGCAAGAGTAAGTGGACTCAGCTTCCACGAACTCAGCCATCATCTTCAATTCTGACATTAGAATTAACATAATATTATTGGATTTGCTACATCCTTAATCCTGTGGGCTTGTATAACAGAAATACTGAATTACACCTTCACATTAAGTTATTTTGGAAGACATTTGTTTATAAATCATGTGCTAACATATTATGGTGGAAAAACATTGATGGCTCACACCATAATAGATGTTTAATTCTGCCTATTCTCTTTTCAATATCCACTTCACTTCAAAACTAGGCTAAAGGAGTCACCCATATCTGGAATATTGCTAGGCACACGACAGGGTGGTATCATTCAATGGCTGTCAAGGCTTCTGCTTGCAATTTCCACATGACACTTCTCCAGACGTTCATGCTCAAAGCCAATAACATGTCTAAGTCTGATACCTCTGAGAGGGGAAATATAATTCTCCCACACAGAGGATCCAGATAGAAGGAATAGGAATTATTTTGACGATACCGTAATATAGCACATGCAGTTTGTGGCAAGAAATAAAAATGTATTTACTATTTTTTACTACAATGACTAGACCATTTAAATAAATGCAATTTTGATCCAGTGATTGACAACTTATCAAACAACCCAAATGAATAGGATAGGTAATTAAGGAAGACCTGCTGCTGTTTTTGTGTGAATTGTGGATGTAAACTAGGAATTTCCACAAAAATATATTGCAATTACATCTCATCGAAAAAAAAAAGAAGTGATAATCAAATGAACTATGTTATTTTATGGAGTGCCTACTTTGATTGAAATAGCTATGTACAGTAATTAGCATAGACCACCATTTACAGCCACAAACATAGACACATACAAAACACATGTACCTTATAGATATATGTATACATATGTATGTATTATATAATTATATATTATAGACACTTAAATTTCCTACTACTAATTCATCTAACTTCCTAAGTAAGATAAATCTCATTTGAGCCAATGAGTCTTTTAATCTGCTTAAGTCTTAATGGTAAGTGAATCATGAGGAATATGCACCTCATTTCTGATGGAAGAAACCTAGAAGAGGAAAGTAAGAGGAAACCCTACTTCTGATGGACAGAGGTAAGGCTGTTTAGAAAAATTAAAAGAGGATTAAGCACCATAAACTGGGTCTGAGGGGGTGGTCTCACTACATGTTAGTTATTTAGAGTTTATTCTGATGTCAAATATAATACTCAGCTCTCTCCAAAGAGAAGCCTTAATGGAATTTCCACCCATCTGAGTCAGGATCCATGAACCTGTTATCCTTTTCGGCTATCACTCCCCTCAACAAACCTAATAAGGTTACTATTCAGCACCCATAAGCAGCTCACATGGGCTCTGAGATACACACTTTCATATAATAATCATGTTCCTGAGAAGAGCAGTCTATGTCTAATTTGTGCCCACAAATTCGAACACATGATCAACCGCCTAAGAGGAAAAGGCTGAAAACTGGAAGAATGAAAAGCTATCTTATGTAGAATATTTTTAAAAAGCATAACCAAGATATGATAGCAATCTAGCCAGTGTTATCTGTTATTTTACCAATAAAATAATTTGACTGATCTGTCTAGAGACTATTCCATAGTTAACATCCCTAATCTCTCCAGGAAGATAAAGGTGAGTTTTAGGTAAGACTAGGTGAGTTCCTTTTACACCTGATTTAAGATTTGCACTGGCTGGTCAACACCAGGTTTGGGCTCAGTGGTTAATCAATTATGTAACTTAGATTCTACCTTGCCAGTCACTGTTCTCTTATGTTATTTAATCCTAACATCTATAATTTTTTTCTAAACAACCAACACCTTAGCTTCAGAATTCTCTGTGTCTATGTCTTGATAACCCTGAAAACTATGGACATTTGGAGGCAGTTTTCTAAACTTACTATTGTTCTTTGAAAAAAAATCTCCATACAGGTTAGTGTAACCATGGTAGATAAATGAATGAACACTTCTTCATCTACCTCATTATTTATGAAACTCAGTTCCTCAAAATTCATATTAGGTCTATCAAGAAATATTCACCTGAAATATTATCATTTATCATGGTTCTTTATTTTAAATACTGTATTATTTTATGAAATGTCCATGCAGCACTAATCTTAGTCACCCTCTGGCTCTTAACAGAAGGAGCAACATTATCATCCTTCTTCCTAAGTAGCTTCCAATATTTAAGATGGTGAGCAAAAATCAGTATAAAATAATAGTGCTTACAGTCCATTTTTGTATTATCAAAGCTGTTTGTAGCACTGAACATACCATTATTTATTTATTACATATTGTTTCTAAATACTCAAATTTGGTGATGGTGTGTGCTTTAGTCTGTTCTGGTGGCCATAACAAAATACCACAGATGAGGTGGTTTATAAGACAATAGAAATTAATTTCTCACTGTTTCCAAGGCTGGAAATTCAAGTTCAGGGTGACAGCATGATCTGGTGAGGGCCTTTATCCAAACTGCAGACTTCTAGTTGTATCCTTGCATGGGAAGAGATCTCTCTGGAGTGTCTTATCGAATTTATGGCAGCTTTCCCTCATGGTCTGATCACTTTCCAAAGGCCTCACATCCCAATACCATCATATTGGGCATTAGAATTTCAATATATGAATTTTGAGGGAACGCATTCAGGTCATAGCAGTGGATATAGTTATTATATAAGATCAAAAGGTAAGACTTTTTTCATTTATTGGAAGGGTACACTTTGCTAAATAATTTATGAGGATTTTAAGAGCATTATCTTATTTAATACTCAGAATAAATGTTTGAAGAAAGTGTTACTGTTATTCACATTTTTTGGATATAGTGATAAAATTTCAGATAGGGTTAAATAATCTGCCGGTTCACACAGTTGGTAGATTGCAGAAATGGGAGCTATAGATACATCCAATGTCAGAAACTGCTTTTAATAACTACATTATTTTACATTTTGTGCATTTCAGTGTTTTTAATATGTAACATCCAATCTGTTTATCATCCTTGATGTGTCCCAATGATCACAAACAAGTTTGGGAACTTTAATTAAACATCACTTTTTGGGATCGAGCACACGCAATATGTTGTCTGAACATCGAGCACAATTTATCAAACATTAACAGATTTATCCAGTTATTTGCCAAGGTGCATGCAAATCCAGATTAAAAAGGACTAATGTGAAAAAAACTATTCTAGGCTCAATATAGACAACTCAGAAATTGAGATTTAAGTGCCCTCCCCAGAAGTACTATCCCACTTTCATGTTTCAAATGCACATTGATATGATGTTTGATAGTACAAAACAAAAGTAAAAATGCATAATGGAAATTGTAGGTTCTTTAAAAGCAAATTGTATGGTTTTTTAATTCATGATATCCACTACCAGTAATGTGTTATAGGGGTGATTCATTAAACATATTGCAGCTTTAATTGTATTAATAAAATGATAATGAAAATGTGTACATTCAAGGATTATATGAAAGATTAAAGAAAAGACATATGAGTATATATGATAGTAGTTCAGATCTCTGTATGTAAGAAGAAATTTGTTAGTATTAGTTTTTGTCCAGTTTTTAAAAAACCTGATGCAGCAAAGTTTGACTTTGTTTTAAATTGAAATATCCTGAGAGGAGAAAATGGCGGCGGAGTAGGATGGAGCAACTGCAGTTCTCCTACACTTGGGGGAAAATCCTGGCAGATTTACAGAAGAACAGCGCAATCAATTCCCCAACCAACAATTCCCCAGCATTTATGAAAATAAGAGACCAGAGATAGTGACGAACCAGACAGCTGGAGGTCGTTGGGGTCTCAGGGACGCGAATAAGGACGGAGGCGGCCAGACCGGCGGCAGCCATTAGCCGGCGCGTAAAGATCTCGGAGCCAAGGCTGCCGCAGCGGTTGGAGCCCAGAGGCTTCCTTCCATCTGTGCCCAGCGACAAGGGCGTCTGCCACGGAGAACTCATCAGGAGCCCGGCAACCCTGAGAAAAGTCAAGGGCAGCGGCAGCGGTGGCGGCGGCGGCAGGACGGCAGCCATTGGCTGGCGCATAAAGACCTTGGAGCCTTGGCTGCCTCAGCGGTCAGGGCCCAGAGGCTTCCCCCTGCGCCCAGCGACAGGGGCGTCTGACACAGAGGACTCATCGGGACCCCAGTACCTGTGAGTAAAGACAAAAGCGGCAGCGGCAGGGCCGGCTGCCCTCGGAAGCCAGGCACCCCAGAGTAAAGTCAAAAGCAGCAGTGGCGGGACCAGCAGCCATAGGCCGGCGCGTAAAGACCTAGGAGCTGCTGCCGCCTCAGCTTCCAGGGCCCAGAGGCTTCTGTCTATGGCCAGCGATTGGGGCGTCTGCCACAGAGGACTCAGCGGGAGCCCAGCAACTGTGAGTAAAGACAAAGCAGCAGTGGCAGGACCGGCTGCCCTGGGCCAGCCCAAAACACCTCGGAGCCGCCGCTGCCGCTGTGTTAGGGGTGTAGAGGCTTCCGTCTGTGGCCAGTGACACGAAGGACTCATAGGGAGCCCAGCACCCAGTGGAGGATTGGGCCGGCTGCGGGGTCCCTGGAAGAGCTGGCTCCCTCCCTCAACATCTAGGAGGGGCTGGGTGGCAGAGACCTGTCTGCCTAGGTGTGCAGGGAGGGTGGCAAGGACAGGGGGCCATGTTCAGTTTCGATCTCTGTGGTCGCCAGCCCACCAGCCTGCCAGCCCAGGAAATTTGAGAGGAGCATTGTCCTAACCAGTCAGGTTGGGGATTGGGCTGGGCTGAGAGGCACACTTTCTGGAGAAGTGTTTACTGGAAAGTGGACTGAGGTGTTCTGTGAAGGCAGCTTGACTTGCTTCTCACCCAGCCACAGGACAGTACCAGATCCCATGGGACCAAGGCAGCCTGTCAGCTGTGACTGTAAATATCATAAAGTACTCTCCTGCTGTCATAAACCATTTTGCCTCCCCCTCCAGCTGATCACACACACACAAAGAAAGGAGTAGGTGGAAGCAGAGAACATCAAGATACCTGCAGGAGACTGTACCACTGAATTTCACAGGAATTCTACCACAGAAGTTCACACCATAAACCTAGGGAGTCAGAACAGATCAATTTAAGAAGCTGAAGCTAACAAGAAGAGTCTCATAAGCAATGGGAAGACAAAGAAACAATGCCCAAATGAAAGAAAAGGTGGAAGTCTCAGAAATAATGTTAGATGAAAGAGAGGCAAGTCAGCTATCAGATATTGAATTCAAAGCACTAGTTATCAGGAAATTCAAAGAGCTCACAATGAGCTACCAGAAACTAGAGGGGAGCTACCAGAAACTAGAGGGGAGCTACCATGAGCTCTCCGCAAACTATATCAACATGAAAAAGGAAATAGAAACTATCACCAAAGGACAAGAGGAAATGAAGAATACAATTTCGGAACTGAAGAACACAGTAGAAGGAATGAAAAGCAGGATCGATGAGGCAGAAGATCGGATCAGTGAGTTGGAGGACACAGTAGAAAGAATCTCCCAGAAAGAGCAAGAAAGGGAAAAGAGGCTCAAAAAGAATGAAGATGGACTAAGAGAAATGCAAGATAATATGAAACGTAATAATATCCGAATAATAGGAATACCAGAAGGAGAAGAAGAAGAACAAGGGATAGAAAACCTATTTGAAAGAGTAATGATGGAAAATTTTCCTAATTTGATGAGAGAAAAAGTTACACGAATCCAGGAATCACAGAGAGTCCCATTCAAGAGGAACCCAAAGAGGCCCACTTCAAGACACATCATCATTAAAATGGCAAAATTTCAAGACAAAGAGAGAATCCTAAAGGCAGCAAGGGAGAAAAAGGAAGTAACATACAAGGGAGCCCCAATAAGGTTAGCTACTGACTTCTCAATGGAAACACTCCAAGCAAGAAGAGAATGGCAAGAAATATTTCAAGTAATGAGAACCAGAGGCCTACAACCAAGGCTACTTTACCCAGCAAGGCTCTCAATCAAGATAGAAGGCCAAATAAAGAGCTTCCAAGACAAAAGAAGTCTAAAAGAATATGCCTCCACCAAACCAGCTCTACAAGAAATACTAAAAGGGCTGCTTTAAGGAAAGGAAGGAAAAGAGAGAGACAGAGAGGAACTGTGGTACAAAAATGGCAATGAATAAGTCCCTATCAATAATAACCTTGAATGTAAATGGATTAAATGCTCCAATCAAAAGACATAGAATAGCTGAATGGATAAGAAAGCATGACCCACACATATGCTGCCTACAGGAGACCCACCTCAGGACAAAAGACCATCACAGACTAAAAGTGAAAGGCTGGAAACAAATTTTCCAAGCAAATGGACAAGAAAAAAAAGCCGGGGTAGCAATTCTAATATCAGACAAAATAGACTTCAAAAAAAGGGCCATAAAGAGAGACCCAGAAGGTCACTTCATATTGCTCAAGGGAAGAATCCAGCACGAAGACATTAACATCATAAATATATATGCACCCAACATAGGAGCACCCAAATATATAAGAAAAATCCTAGAAGACTTCAAGAAAGATATTGACAGCAACACAATTATAGTAGGGGATTTTAACACCCCACTGTCAAAAATGGACAGATCTTCCAAACAAAATATCAACAAAGATATAGCAGCATTAAATGAAACTCTAGAAGAAATGGACTTGACTGATATATATAGAGCGCTTCATCCCAAAGAAGCTAAATACACATTCTTTTCAAATGCACATGGAACATTTTCAAAGATAGACCACATGGTAGGACACAAAATGAACCTCAACAAATTCAAGAAAATTGAAATCATACCAAGCATTTTCTCTGACCACAAGGGACTGAAATTAGAAACCAACCCCACAGGAAAAAACCCCAAACATCCAAAATCATGGAGACTGAATGGTATGCTATTAAACAACGAATGGGTCAAGATTGAAATTAGGGAAGAAATCAAAAAGTTTCTGGAAACAAATGAAAATGAACTCACAACAACCCAAAACTTATGGGACACGGCCAAGGCAGTCCTGAGAGGGAAGTTCATAGCAATACAGGCTTACCTAAAGAAAATAGAAACATTTCAAACAAACAACCTAACCCGACGCCTGCAAGAACTCGAAGAACAACAACAAAGACAGCCCAGAGCAAGTACAAGGAAGGAAATAACCAAGATCAGAGCAGAATTAAATGACATAGAGACCAAAAGCACAATTATAAGGATCAATGAATCCAAGAGTTGGTTTTTTGAAAAGATAAACAAAATAGACAAGCCTTTAAGTAGGCTCATTAAGAAAAGAAGAGAGAGGACACAAATAAACACAATCAGAAATGAAAGAGGAGAGATTACAACTGATACCACAGAAATAGAAGGGATTGTAAGGAATTACTATGAAGAACTGTATGCCAAGAAATTTGAAAACCTAGGTGAAATGGACAAATTTCTAGAAAAATATAATCTTCCAAAACTCAATGAAGAAGAAGTAGAAAGCCTGAACAGACCAATAACAGCAAATGAAATTGAAGCAGTAATCAAAAAACTCCCATCACACAAAAGCCCCGGACCAGATGGTTTCACAGGAGAATTCTACAAAGCGTTTAAGGAAGAGCTAACCCCTATTCTTCACAGACTATTCCAAAAAATCCAAAATGATGGGAAACTCCCAAACTCTTTTTATGAAGCGAGCATTATCCTAATTCCAAAACCAGATAGAGACACAACAAAGAAAGAAAACTTTAGGCCAATATCACTGATGAACATAGATGCTAAAATCCTCAACAAAATATTGGCAAATCGCATCCAACAATACATCAAAAAGATCATACACCATGACCAAGTGGGATTCATCCCAGGGATGCAAGGATGGTTCAATATCCGCAAATCAGTAAATGTAATACACCACATAAACAAAAGCAAGGACAAAAACCACATGGTCATATCAATAGACGCGGAAAAAGCTTTTGATAAGGTACAACACCCATTTATGATAAAGGTACTCAGCAAAGTGGGAATAGAGGGAGCATTCCTCAATATAATAAAGGCCATATATGAAAGACCTACAGCCAACATCATACTGAATGGGCAAAAACTGAAAGCTTTTCCACTAAGATCAGGAACAAGACAAGGTTGTCCACTTTCACCACTTCTATTTAATATAGTATTGGAAGTTCTAGCCACAGCAATCAGACAAGAAAAGGAAATAAAAGGCATCCAAATCGGAAAGGAGGAAACAAAACTGTCACTGTTTGCAGATGACATGATAGTGTACATGGAAAATCCTATAGACTCTACCAAAAAACTGCTGGAACTAATAAATGAATTTGGCAAAACAGCGGGATACAAAGTCAATATCCAGAAATCAAAGGCATTTCTGTATACTAACAATGAATCAGCAGAAGCAGAAATCAAGAAAAAAATCCCATTCGATATAGCAAAAAGAAAAATAAAATATCTGGGAATAAATCTAACCAAGGAGGTTAAAGACCTGTATGCAGAAAATTACACAACACTGAAGACAGAAATCAAGGAAGACACAAACAAATGGAGACGTATACCGTGTTCATGGATTGGAAGAATTAACATCATCAAAATGTCCATACTACCCAAAGCAATTTACAGATTCAATGCAATACCTATTAAAGTACCAATGGCATATTTCACAGACATAGAACAAACACTTCAAAAATTTATATGGAACCATAAAAGACCCCGAATAGCAGCTGCAATGTTAAGAAAGAAGAACAAAGTAGGAGGGATCACAATACCTGATATCAAACTGTATTACAAGGCCACTGTAATCAAAACAGCCTGGTACTGGCATAAAAACAGGCACATAGACCAATGGAACAGAATAGAGAACCCAGAAATAAACCCAAATCTCTACAGTCAATTAATATTCGACAAAGGGGGCAGTATCATAAAATGGGGTAAAGATAGCCTCTTCAACAAATGGTGTTGGGAGAACTGGACAGCTACATGCAAAAAAATGAAACTCGAGCACCAACTTACATCATACACCAAAATAAATTCAAGGTGGATAAAAGACTTAAATATAAGCCATGACACCATTAAAGTCCTAGAGGAGAACATTGGCAGGAAAATCTCAGATATTTCACGCAGCAACATTTTTACTGATATGTCCCCTAGAGCAAGGACTATAAAGGAAAGAATAAACAAATGGGATCTCATCAAAATAAAAAGCTTCTGCGCAGCTAAAGAAAACAGCATTAAAATAAAAAGACAACCAACTGTATGGGAAAACATATTTGCCAATGATACGTCAGACAAAGGTTTAATCTCCAAAATATACAAAGAACTCACATGACTTCACTCTAAGAAGACAACTAACCCAATTAAAAAATTGGGAAAGGAATTGAACAGACACTTCTGCAAGGAGGACATACAGAGGATCCAGAGACACATGAAAAGATGCTCAATATCACTAGCTATCAGAGAGATGCAAATTAAAACTACAATGAGATACCACTTTACACCAGTGAGAATGCCTATCATAAACAAAGCAATAAACAACAAATATTGGAGAGGGTGTGGGGAAAAGGGGACTCTGGTCCACTGTTGGTGGGATTGCAGACTGATACAGCCATTATGGAAAACAGTATGGAACTTTCTCAGAAAACTAAAATTGGACTTGCCTTTTGACCCAGCAATTCCACTGCTGGGATTGTATCCTAAGAACCCTAAAACACCAGTCCCAAAGAACCTACGCACCCCAATGTTCATAGCAGCACAATTTACAATAGCCAAGAGTTGGAGCAACCTAGGTGCCCATCAGTAAATGAATGGATCAAAAAACTATGGTACATATACACAATGGAATTTTATGCTGCAGAAAGAAAGAAGGAGCTCCTACCTTTTGCAACAACATGGATGGAACTGGAAAGCATTATGCTGAGTGAAACAAGCCAGGTGTTGAAGGAAAAATACCATATGATCTCACCTCTAACAGGAAGCTAAACAACAAAGCAAACAAGGAAGCAAAATGTAACCAAAGACACTGAAATAAGGAACAGGCTGTCAGTGACCAGAGGGGAGAGGGGAGGGAATTTCAGGGGAAATAAGGGAGGGATTTAGAGGAACCTATATAAAGGATACATGGACAACAACTGAGAAGGGTGGAAATGGGAGGGAGGGGGAGGATGGGGGGTGGGATGGGATGGGAGTAATAGACAGAAAACTGTACTTGAAAAATAATTAAATAAAAAAATTGAAAAAAAAAGAAAGAAATATCCTGACTCAGAGCAAGGTGACCGAGTATGATGACGTACTTAATTTATTTTTATTTTATTTGTGTCTGAATGTCTCTTACTTTTTCAAAATATAAAATATATTAATTAATATCCTGAGAAGGGCAATTTCTTTGAAACTATCACTTTTCCCTTGGACAGTTGGTCTAAGCAAGTATCACGGAATTTGAGATTTTAATTACTTCCAGCTTTATTTAAGACATTTCAAAGTAACTTCAACATTTGAGGTAATTATAACAAAATTTCTAAACTGATTCCATGTTTATCTGCTCCAAGCAATTTTATTAAGAGAAATGTTTACATATTTTTATATACAATTCCACTTCAAAAAATTCTAACAAATATGTTACCTTATAGTTCTCAGGCCTTACTCAGAAGTGCATATAGTCATTTGAGATCTCAGAATTATCTTGAAAAAAAAATGGCAATGAGTATTCTGAGGAAAAAAAAACTACTTATTTCAGGGTACAGAAGTAAAACAAGCCTAACATTTAAACAGTGATCACACCAGGGAAATGAAGAGGCAAAATGTCATAAGCATATTAATTTTCGCATGCACTCTGTGCCACTCACTCAGGGTAAATTATTTGTATTTGTCAAAATGACTTCAGATTTCATAAAATAACTTGCTTTATGCAATAAAATAAGAGTGGGAATGACAGGTCTGTTGAGCAGAAGGCTTAAAGGCCAGCTCCTGTTTTCTTGCAGTCTAGCTGTCCTAGACAGTGACAATCAGCAGTTCCAAAAGGGGCCACATGCTTAGCCTTGGTCCTGAAGTAAAGGATGTATGGAGCCCAGCCTAAGCCACACAATGACAGACATATGGTGAGAAATACATACGTGTTGTAGTCTTTAATATTTAAAGGTTACTGTTTAATTTGGAATAATCCATCCTTTTCTAACTGATACAGGGATGTGCTAGCAATTAGCATTAATATAAACTTAGTATAAAATATGAAGTAGTTTTAAAGAATTAAAATGTAGACACTATTAAACATTTATCAGACACTTCTACTAAAGTAGATAGAGTTGTATAAAAGAGAACCTTGAGGGTATCTGCTTAAATAAATAAATAATACTATATATTGAGGTTGTAAATTTTTAATATGTATTTCTAAAGTACTTGAGGCTAGTGAAACTGTTATTTCAAGTAGTATAAATAAATGCAATGCTAACAATCATGCAAGACTTTATTATTTATTGTGGCATATTTCAATAATTGGTTCATCAACATTCAGTATAAATTACCCAAACATTGACTAAATTAAGGCTAAATGTCTCACAAATAAAATATCTATGTTTTATTGATTTTTTTCCTCTAACAAACAACAAACTTGAGTATAAGTCCTAGTTCTCACTTGGTTATCAGTTGTATAATATTGTGAAATTTATTTCCCTACCTCAATTTTTAAAAATAATTTATCCAATAAAATCTGTGAGCACCCGTAAGGCATTGGTATTGCACCAGTTTCTGGATAATGAATACTAAATTAATGAAACTCGTGTTGAACTCAGAGGTCTTAGATTGACAACGAACAAGTAAAGGACTATATAATTGTATATTGTGACAGTGACTAATAATAGGTGACTGACAGAAGGACCCTACTTAGACAGGGTGTCAGGGGAGGAATTTATAAAGAAATGACTTTAAAGTCAAGATGTGAAGGTTGAAGGGCATACAAAGAAAAATGAGAAATACGCTTTCAGGAAAAGAGCTTGAAACATTCTGGAAAAAGGAAAAAGACCTATGTGGCCTGTGTATAGAAAAATATGAGAGGTGACCCCCCAAATGAAACTTATTTATAAAAATTGCATATTTATTCTTATATGTTTAAACTTCAGTCACCTTCGAAATATCCTTCATTTGATATAATACACCTATTGAGCAGTTTTTCCCACAGCTCAGAACAGTTTTTGAACTCATCAAAAAAATTTTTTTAGTATTTCTGCCAGTTTTTGTTTCACCTCTTCCACATCAGCAAAACATTTCCTTCCCTTTGAAGACTTTTTTTTTTTAAATCTGGAGAAATGGAAGAAGTTGCTCAGGTAAGAGCCAATGAATAGGGATGGTGGGGCATGAGGGTCATGCTCTAGTGGTCAAAAATTGCAGAACACTCATCATGGTGTGGGCAGGTGTCCTCCTAAATCACCCATCATAAAATGAGCAAACACATTGAAAGAGTCTTCAAAAAAATTAGTGAAGCCAAATGCAGCTTCTCACAACAATGCCAGCTGGTACACTGATACAGATGGGTTCTTAGAACACTCTCCTAGGGGGAGAAATCTGTACTATAAGGGGCCTGCCCTCCACAAGATAATTCTGTTTTTGGAGGTCTGTGCTCATATAATATGACATCTGAGAGGTAATTTAAATCTTCATAAGCTATGACAAAACATTTTATTTTAGCCTAAGTGCAACGGCATGCCATTAAAAGGTTCTAAATTCCTGAACAAAGACAAAATTAAAGGGAAAATTTAAAGAATTTCTTGAGACAATGAGAACACAGCATGCCCAAAATTTTAGGATACAACAAAAGCAGTTCTAGAAAGGAAGTTCACAGCCATAAATGCCTAAATTAAGAAGTAAGAAAGATCTCAAATAAACAACTTAACTCTACACATTGAGGAACTGGGGAAAAAAACAAACTGAGCTCAAAGAGCAGAAATGAATAGAATAGAGAACAGAAAACGTTAACCAAATTAAAAATTGGTCCTTTGAAAGGAAACAAAATGAATGAACCTATGGGTAGCCTAGCCCAGGAAAAACTAGAAAAGATCCAAATCTATAAAATTTTAAGTAAAAAGAAGATATTACAACTAATACAACAAAATTTCAAAAGATTATTAGAGGCTATGACCAACCATATAGAGACAAACTGGACAACCTAGAAGAACTGAAAAAAAAAACAACACTTAGAAACATACAATTCTCCCAAAGAGTAAAAGCCAAGGACCAGATAGCTTGTCTGTTGAATATACCAAACATTTAAAGAGTTAATGTAAATCTTTCTCAAACTGTTCCAATAAATCCAAGCAGATGGAATATCCCTAACTCATTTTATAAGGCCTGCCTTATGATATGTAAAACAGGTAACATCATCAGGAATTAAAATTATTGGTCAATATCCTTGATAAATATAGACTCAAACATTCTTAGTAACATACTTGGAAAACAAATTGAGGAGCACATTAAAAGAATAATAGACCACAATCAAGTAGATTTTATCCCTCGATTGCAAAAATGGTTCAACATATGCAAATCAATCAATGAGATACATAACTTTAACACAGTGAAAATAATGAATTGAATGGTCATGTCAGTAAATGTAGAAAAAGCATTTAACAAAATTCAACATTCATTCAAAAAAATCTTAACAAATTAGACATAAAAGAGATTTATCTTGGTATAATAAAGTCCACATATGACAGCTCACAGTTAACATCATACCAAATGGTAAAAGTGTAAAAACTTTTCCTCTCAGATCAACAAAATGTTGAACATAAATGACTCAAATTTTAAATACTGATTGCATGTTGAAATACTGTATTTTTCGAATTATAAGATGTACCCCTCCAAATTTGGAAGGAAATGGGAGTGCAGCTTATAGTTCAAATGTAGCTTACCTGGCTCACTGTTGGTGATGGGAGGGTGCAGCTGTGGAGCAGGCTCACAGGTTATTAAATATTTTACTTTATGTTTGCTTCAAAATTTTTTTCTATTTTCCTCTTCTAAAACCTAGGTGTGTCTTATAGTCCTAAAAATGCAGTAATATTTTTAGTATATTGGGTAAAATAAAATGCATTATTAAATTTAAAAATAAAATAAGAAAAGGCTGTCTACTCTCACCACTTTAATTCAACAAAGTACTGGAAGTCTTAGTCACGGCAATGAGACAAGGACAAAATAGTATCAGAATTAGAAAAAAATGTATATATTTGCAGACAAAATAATTATATATATAAAAAACCCCTAAAGACCCAATCAAAATATATTTGATCTAATCAATGAATTCACTAAATTTGCAGGGTACAAAATTAACATACAAAAGCCAATATTATTTCTGCACAGTAACAGTGAATTTTCTGAAAGAAGAAATTAAAAAATTCTACTTATAATAGTATCAAAAACAATAAAAAAATTAGGAATAAATTTAACTAAAGAATGTTAAAGAGTTCTCCTATAAAAACAATGTGATATTGAAAAAAACTAAAGAAAATATAAATAAATGGAAATAAATCCTGTGTTCATGAAACATGTAATGGAAGAATTAATACTGTTAAAATGTCAATATGACCAAAACCATTTACAGATTTAATGCAGTATCTATCAAGTTTCCAAAAAACATTTTCACAGAAATAACTACACACTGCTAAAGTGTATGCGGAGCAATTAAAGACCCCTAAAAGCCAAACAAATCCTGATAAAGAAGAAAAAGGAGTGAGCATCATATTACCTGGTTTTAAGCTATACTATAAAGCTATAGTTATCAAAACTATGGTACTAGCCCTGGCTGGTGTAGCTCAGTGGATTGAGCGCGGACCTGCAAACCACACGATCGCGGTTCGATTCCCAGTCAGGGCACATGCCTGGGTTGCAGGCCAGTTCCCAGCAGGGGACTCACAGGAGACAACCATACATTGATATTTCTCTCTGTCTCTCCTTCCCTTCCCCTCTAAAGATAAATAAATAAAATCTTAAAAACAAACAAACAAGCAAAAAAACCGAGTATGGCACTTGCACAAAAACAAACAGATAGAACAATGGGAAAGAACTGAGAGTCCAGAAATAAACTCAAGCATATACAGTCAACTAATATTTGACAAGGGAGCCAAGAACATTCATAGAACAGCGTAGTAAAGACAGTCTCTTCAGTAAATGGTGCTGGGACCATTGGTGCTTGGATGTTCACATGTAAAAGAATAAATCTGAACCCATATCTTACACTGCTCACAAAAATGAACTCAAAATAAATTGAAGATTTAAATATAAGGCTGCAGGAATAAAGCTCTTTGACATGGGTCTTTGTAATGATTTTTTGGCTATGACACCTAAAGCACAAACAACAATGTAAAAATAAGTGAGACTCATCAAACTAAGAACCTTCTGCACAACAGAAGAAACCATCAACAAAGTGAAAGGACAATCTACAGAAAGGGGAAATATTTGAAAGCCATATATCGTATTAGAGGTGAATGTCCAAATATATATAAAAATTCATATAACTCAATAGGAAAATATGAATATGCCACTTTAAAAATGGGCAAAGAATCTGAATAGTCATTTTTCCAAGAACAGTATATGGAAGGCCAACAGGTATATAAAAAGGTCTCCAACATCTCATGCCTATTAAAATGGCCATAATCAAAATGATGAGAGATAACAAATGCTGGTACAAATGTGAAGTATTTGGTACACTGTTGGTAGGATTGTAAATTGCTGCAGCCACTGTTGAAAATAGTATGGAGAATCCTCAAAAAATAAAACAGAACTATTATATAATCTAGCAATTCTATTTCTGGGAATCTATCCAAAGGAAACAAAAGCACTAAAAAAGATATATTTACCCATGTTTATTGTGCCATTATTTACAGTATTTGTGTCATGAAAACAACTTAAGTGTCTATCAATGAATAAATGAATAAAGAAACAATGAAAATAAATATACAAGGGAATATTACTCAACCCTAAAAATGAGGAAATCCTACCACTTTTGGCTACATGAATGAACCTGAAAGGTATTATGCTAAACAAAATAAAGCAGACAGAGAAAAGATAAATATTGTATTGTCTCACTTATATGTGGATCAAAAAAAACCACCTCATAGGAAAAGACAGAATTCTTGTTACCAGAGGTGGAGGGTGGAGGGAGGGGAAATTGAAAGACTGTGGTCAAAAGGTACAAACTTCCAGTTATAAGGGAAATGAGTACTAGAAATGTCAAACATGATGAGTGTGGTTAACAGTTACATGTTACATAAAAACGTTGTTAAGAGTAAGTCTTTAGAGTTCTCACCATGAGAATTATTTTTCTTTTCCTTTCTTTTTATTGTACATATATGAAGAGAAGAATTTAACTGAATTTATTGTGGTAATAACTTCACAATATGTGTAAATGAGACCATCATGTTGTACATCTTAAACTTATCCTGCTATGTATGACAATTATTTCTCAATGAAACAGAAAAAAGAATGTTAAATAGGAGGAATAATATTAAATTTATATATATTTTTAAACTATTTGAGTAATGTATAGAAAAGTTTGGTGGGGGAGGAGCACACTGATCACTTTTTACATTATATGTTATAAACACACACAATTTCAGTTGGAAACAGTAAGCATGTATTACTTACCAATAAAATCCTGTGTCATTTGGACAGCTGCAGTGTCCTTGCTTCTTCCCGCATATTGAGTTCAGACCTACTCCACATTTCACATATTTGGGGGATGTGTGTAGGGCCTTTAGATATACTAGGTGTGCATTTCCCATGGTAGACCAGAAGCTTCCAAAGAGGTAAATAGACACTTAAATTGCAAGGTTGCAACCAGGTCATTTCATAATAGATTTCATTATCCAAAGAATGTCACATGGACAATGCCAATTTTAATGATGTGGGAAAATATACGTTTTTATGGAAGCAATGTAGGAAAAAAGAAGACAGTTCATACATTAGACTTATCTAGATGATGTTGTTTTGTTCCTTATGAATATTTACTGAGCAAAAATTCAAAGTGCACAAGAGAGCAAAAAAATGAACAGTGATAAATGTATCATAATAGTTCAAATGAGGGATAATAATAAAAATGAATATATTTGAGAATAATGCTTTCTGATATTTAATAACTTACTATACCCTTGAAAATATTTATGTACTTTACTTTTATTTATTCACCTATGATCCACAGCTACCTATGATGAGATTTAAAAATTGAGGTTCAGGAAGACTAAGTGGTTTTTCCAATATTAAATCTTGTAAATGGAAGAGCTAAATTTTAAAGTCAAAGAGTCTCTGTATAACTTAAAAATTTTTAAAAAATTATTCTTTTACAGTTGTCCCAAATTTTCCTCCTTTGCCCTCCTCTGCCCATCGCACCCCCTGCTCCCACAGTCAATCCCCAGCCTGTTGTCCATGGGTCATTCATAGAGAATTTGAATTCTTAACAACTGGCTAAGGATATTGTAAGAATTAAATAAGTGAAGTATGTAAAGTGGTTAATAAAGTACCTACCACAGTGTATATGCTAAATAAAATTTTATTATTATCAGTATTTAGAAAATAAAAATGATTATTTTAAATGTATCATTCTTAATTTCAGTAAATTGTCAGATTTTAATGAGGCAAAGTGGTATCAAATGGAATATATTTAACACATAAATTTAAAGAAGCTTATCAAATCTTGGCCAGCTATTATTCACTCTCTGTTAGGTATAAAAACTTGAGGTTTATAAAGCTTATGCAACATGCTTAGGGTCACGTAGCTGATCAGTGTTAGACCTTGGATTTTACTTCAATATTACCTGAATTGAAGTCCAGGTTTCTTTATGTAACTCCACGCTGGGCAATGTTGTTTTACAACCAGCTGGTAGAGTCACAGGAGAAAGAATAGACATACACGCAGAGGAAAACGCACAGCTGCGCAAACTTAATGATTCAACTTTAGAAACATTGAAGATTCAATATGCTGTAAAAGCATGTGGATAGGGTATAATAGTGTGAGATTTTTTGTAATTACTTAGCATGTCATCAGGGAAGGAGGCTATAAAACAAGTGGATGTGTAGTGTTTATGAGGATGATGATCCCAGTAATATTCTGACACGGAAGATACCTCCTCCCCTCTGTCCCAAAATGCCTTCCCTTATATGCTGAGTCTTGGGTTTCTCTGAATGTTCCAGACAGAAAGTCCTGGTGCATTTCCACGGTAGATAACATACCACTCTTGCTTCTTCAGGTCTAATCTTCTCAGTGGACATGGTAGTGACTACCACAGCACCACAGATCTGCCAGTTTAAGTTCTTTAAAAGTAGCATTGTACCTGAATGTGCTTTCCTCCTCTTCTAGAAGTATGCCAGGCTCATAAATGTTCTCAATAAATATTTCTTACATGGATGAATTAAAGAATGAACAAATCCTTTGGTTCTCAAGCTGCCCATGTCAGATCTGATTGTGTGAATGTAGGCTATGATATATGCTTTAGATAGAAAGATGTAGAAGCACAGGTAGAAAGCAGAGTGCCACAGTACAAAGTAAGCAGTTTTGATGCATTAAGGGTCTGAAGATCATCTTTTTCTGCTTCCAACTTAGATAAGAAATTTCTAATCTTTTGAATTGCCTCATGTACTTCAGATCGGTTAACTTTTTACATTTTTTTTGGATACCAGAGAATACCCAGAGACCGTTCTACCCAGAATTTATTTTTCATAGATAACAATAAACTTGGGAAGTTTTTGTATCATTGTATTCATGGGTCAGTGTGGGAAATAGTGGAGGTGGAAGCTATGTCCTAAACATGATGGTGCCCTGCTTGCAAGGGCATAGCAAGTAATTAAAATAATATTTCACTAAAGTGAGTTAATATAAGTTTTGTTTTTGCTAGAAATTTTGTTTTCACACATGGCTTACTCTGTGTAGTTGGCACTTGGTCAATCAGAAGCGACACAGAACATTGACACATTAAATGATATCTTCTAAACCAAGAACACATGGTTGGTGGGACAGTACTTCCCTATTCACACACTCACATAATCTCATGGGTCTTATCAATATGAATTTGTGGGGTTTTAGGCTAATACAGCTTTGGACTCCTCTTTAAGAAAAGTAAAGCAAATCATAAATATAACAGTATTTAGATTATTTATGTTAGAAGAGCATTCCCTAAGTTAAAAATATCTTAACATTTTATACATAAGTTTTACAAATCTGCATTAATATAGGTACAATTGCTATAGTCCTTTCCAGGGCCACACAAAGGGGTCTTCCCAGGAAGAAGCTTCATTGGCTCATGGTAAATCCATCTCTCTCAGTAAAGGATGTCTAATAATGGTGTCCAACCACTGTCTCATATTTTGGGGGTCAGATAAGAAGTTAGACTCCAATAGAATGAAACATGAATGTGATAAATCCTACCAATATTACCAAGGCTGAGAAAAATTTTCATGTGGATATGATGTAAGAAAAGTTGAAAATGTAAGCCTTGCCTAGCATATGTTTTATACAACCATATGTTTAAATAAACAAGGGGAGTGGCATTTGTAAAGCTCCTTTTGTAACACAAACACAGGATTTCTCATGTCACAACACTCAGTTTTTGCAGAATTTATTGACTTGTGTATTTTATTATCAATAAGCCATAGAGCTCCAGAATTCAGAGTCATGTAATCATTTGCACTTGATAGTAGTAAAGATTCAACTGCTTTTACTTCTTTTTAAAAAAATATTTTAAAAATGTTTTTTAAATATTTGTATTGATTATGCTATTACAGTTTTCCCAATTTTCTCCCTCTACCTCCCCTCTGCCTTGCCCCCCAACCCTCCAGCATTCTCCCCTCCTTATTTCATGTTCATGGGGTGTACATAAAAATTCTTTGCATCTTCTGATTCCCATTTTTTATCTCTCCCCATCTACCTTATGCCTACTATCCATGCTTTTTCTTCCCTGTGACTTCCCCTCATTCATCCCTTCCCCCTCTCCACTGAAATTCCTCCATGTGATGTACATTTCTCCAATTTTGTTCCTGTTCTGATTGTTTGCTTAGTCTTTGTTTTCATTGATTTTCATTTTTTAGGTTCATTTGTTGATAGTTGTGAGTTTGTCATCATTTTGCTGTTCATAGTTTTGATCTTTTTGTTAGATAAGTTCCTTTAACCTTTCACATAATGATGGCTTGGTGATGATGAACTCCTTTAAGTTGACTTTATCTGCCCTTCCATTCTAAATGAAATCTTTGCTGGATAGAGTAATCTTGGATGTAGGTCCTTGCCTTTCATGACTTCAAATGCTTTTACTTCTCAGGTCACAGTATTAAATATTGTTCTTCATATCTGATGTCTTCCCCTCTCTCTCTTCTATACCTAGAAGTCTTGGGAGGATTACTGTATATTTTGCATTGATATTGATCAAATGGCCTTTGCCCTGGGAGGTATTATATAGCTAGGTCATCACAGCAATTATACAGCAGGATTCCCAAAGCAAACTTTTCATCTACTTATAAAATCAATAATGTCAAACAATGACTGAGATGGCATTTTAATGTTTTCCAGAGAGCATTTATATATGAATAGTTTCAGAAATAGTTTCAAGATCCATTTTGAAAATGGGGGCAAAAAAATATTTTCAGTGCCTTATTTGTATTTGTTTCCTGAAAATACAGCCTTCTAGGTAGTTAAAAATTAATTTATCTAATTGTAGCGGTCATGGTCTATATTAATAAACTTTCAGCAATTTTTTGTATTTTCTATTATATCTGGAAGACATGCTATTATTTTCATAAAGCAATATTCTTTATACAGAGAAATACAGAAGTCAAAAGCAAATTTTTCCACCAGTTTTATTGAGGTACATTAAACTAATAGCAAATTTAATTACTATTTATTTTTACATTGCAAATTTGACATTTAAAAATGTAATGTTATTCAAATTTTAGTGACAGATTTTATAACATCTTTTCTACAAGGTTATTTATAAACCCAAATTATTCTCTCCTATGAAATGCACAGTCAGGTTATATATGAAGTAAAATGTTTTAATTTATTTTTTATGAGAGAAAAATACTAGGAAAATAATTTCCTTTCCTAGCTACACTCTTAATTTCTTAAAAAATATGTTTAACATACTTCTTAAAACAACTTCTTTCATTTTATCAGAACTACAGAAGATGAAACATCAGTGATTAATGTGGGCATCAGCTTCATCACTGTATTAGGCATGGAAACTTAAAACGATGACTAGAAGTAAACTCAAAATAAGCTCAGAAGGTATTTCGTGCCGGGGACCTCTCACTGAGTAGTGTTAAACTGACAAATACTGTAAAAGGTCCAAAATTCCTCTGAGAAGCCCTTCAGTTCAGTCTGTGCAATCAAAAGGCCCAATTAATACTTCAAGTCATGCAGTATTTACAGATTCTATATAAGCATGTCGGCTTGTTAAACTAACTCACCTCTGTCAAGCACATCATTACATTACAAACCAGTGAACAGATATAAATCAGCCAGCATTTCCTTAAGGAATTACTAAGTCAACTATATCCCTGGTGTATCCCAAAGGAATCACTTCTGTCTTTATAGAAAGATATTGTATGAAGGTGAGTAAAATACTTTACTATTGACATACTAATTTATTTATGAGACTTACAATGGAATACCTACATCCCCCCAAATTTAAATTCCTAAAGCAGCTCAAACCCACCATATGGTTGTTTTTTTCATACTATAAAGGTCAACATATTCTTAAATGATTATACACATTTCATTTTCCTATGTATACATTATTTGCAGAGGTAAATGATTAAGCTCTTTTTAAAGAAGTGAGTTATAAAATTTTGAAAATGATAAGAATGTTACTTTTAATCTTTTAGCATTTCTAAAGTGCCATATTACAACCTCAGTAAAAAATTTAAGTAGTGAGAATATCTGTATTAATAATAAATTGGAAAACTAAGTTAATATTTTCATTATAAGCCATCAAGTTGATTAACATCTATTTACTATAACTCCTGATTGTAACCATGAAACACTAAGTGATTTGGCTAAGGTTGTGCAATGAAGAGGATCTTTAGACATTAATTGTCCTGCCTATGCAAAAGCATACTTGAACACCTGTAATTGGAAGTTTCTAGAACTATTTTTAGTTTATTTAGGAAACAATTAACAAGATATGCTTCAACCCACCTCTCAATTGACATATATCTATTTACCAAGTATTGATCATGCCATAATAACTATAGAAATACATTATTATCTGTTTATCTTGTATTCTTTCTTAATTCCTCCCTCTAATCTAGTATTGCCTTTTTGAATGTAGCTGTTTCTTGTTCTCTGCAAAAGGGTACCCTTGATAGTTAGAACCATATCTGCAATATTATAATTAATATAGGTACCATATATTTTCAGGGCGTTGAACAAAATAGAGCACAATAACATTACTATATTGGAATTAACTAATAATCATATAACAAAATATTTCTAGGAAAGATAACGGCACAAAGAGATAAAAGTTCATTTAAAACACAATAATTAGAAGTTATCATGTTAGAATAAACTTCATTGTGGCTAAAAATCTTAGAAGTATTCAGAGAGTATTGCAGGAAGAAAAATTTAACACAGTAATAAGATTCAAACTGTAATTGTGGGAATTTTTAAAATTTCATAAATAAATTTTAAATCTGTAAATTCTTTCAAATAATATTCAAATTAATATTTATAAGTAAACCAACAACCCCAAATCATGAAAAAAATTGATAGAACTCTGTTTAGGTACCTACAGAAAGTAAATATTCCTTGTTTATACAATGTCTTCCATGCACACTAACATTTCTATACTGTCAAATGATATCACACTGTAAGTAGTTGCAATCTATTAAAAAGTTCTGGTTTTCAAGCAATATATTTTCATATTCTATGCTCTTTTAATTATTGAGTAGAACTAGAAAACTTCCAAAGTGTTATTAATACACTTGTTGACAAACATGTAGATGGATAACCAGTTATTTATACTTTAGGGTTAATATTACACATCATCAATTATTATGCTAGAATAAAAATTTGAAAACAAGAAACATAAATACATGGAGTGCATGTTAAAATACATTGGAGTAAAAGCATAAAAGCCACCCTGGTGTAACAATTCATTGTGCATAGAATTTAATTTAGTTCTTATATTTGTTAAATATGACCCTGCTAATGACCAGTCCTAGCCAGAAAAGCTTTTAAGTAATTAGCACAAAATTAATGAGGTATAAGAGGTGGATCACAAGACCCAGACAAAATCACGTACCAGTTTTCTCACATATAAAGTGAGGATGCTCATAAAATCATGTTGCTATGTGTTTCAGACTGCAGTTCAAGATGGCGCATAAAAGATCCTGAGCTCACGTCCTCCCCGGGACACAGTGAGTTTACAAACTACAAAAACAACCAGTAAACAACACTATGGCAATAAGTACATATGCACCAATAATTACTTTAAATGTAAATGTGCTAAATTCTCAAATCAAAACTAATAGAGTGATTAAAGGAAACTCATTTATTTATGGACAAATGATTCACGTAATGTGTAAGAATACAATCAGACAGAAAGTGAAGAAATGGGAAGAATTATATCATCTCAATAAATGCAGGGAAAAAAGCATTTGACAAGATACAACATCCATATGTAATAAAAATTTCTTTAAAATGTGACCATAAAAGAAAAGAAACTCAAGATAAAAAAGCTGTATATGAAAAGCGTATAGCTAGCAACATATTCAAAGGTGAAAAGCAGAAATCCTTTCCTTGAAGATCAGAAACAAGAGACCAGCCAGCTCTCACCACTTTTTTTAGGAGTAAAATAGCTTTAATGCATTTCCGCATAGTTACTATAGAATCCATTGTTGAGTTTAGAATTAAGTTTATATTAACTGACAGATGCAGTAATGTTGAAATTTAACCATATTGGTTTCTATTTCATTGTTTAAAACAGGAAAACTGTAATTGTTTAAATTTCCATTTTCTTACCTCTCCATTCTGATCCTGCCTCCATGATACTATGCTCAACTCATCTTGGCAGTGGTTTGGGTATTTCTTCCCCGAATCTTCAGTTCACTATTCTTTTCTTTTAGTATTTTACATATTTTATTTTAATGTTATTATTTATGTTATTATAATTGTCCAAATTTCCCCCCTTTGCTGCCCTCTCCCCAGCCCAACCCTACTTCCATAGTCCATTTCCACATTGTTGTCCAGGTCCATGGGTCCTACATTGTATGTTCTTTGATTAATTCCTTCACCTTCTTTCAAACAGTCCCCACTTCCCCTCTTCAGTTTTATAGTTATCAATCTATTCAGTAATTTTATGTCACTGGTTCTATACTGTTCATTAGTTAATTTGGTTCATTAGGTTTCTTTATAAGTGAGATCATATGGTATTTGTCTTCAACTGATTGGCTTATTTCATTTAGTGTAATAGTCTCTAGTTCCATCCATGCTGTCACAAAAGGTAGGAGTTCCTTCTTTTTCCACTGTGTAGTATTCCACTGTGTAAATGTACCACAGTCTTTTAATCCACACATCTACTGATGGGCATTTAGGCTCTTTCCAAATCTTGCCTATACTAAATAACACTGCTATGGACATAGGATTGCATATCTTTTAAATTGATGTTTCAAGATTCTTAAGGTATATTCTCTACAGTGAACTTTCTGGGTCAAAAGGCAGTTTCCTTTTCAGTTTTTCTGAGAAAACACCATACTGTTTTTTCACAGAGGCTGCACTAGTGTGCATTCCCACCAACTGTGCACTAGGATTCCATTTCCTCCTCATCCACATGAGCACTTGCTGTTTGTTGATTTATTATTGATTGGTAGGTGTGAGGTGTTATCTCATTGTGGTTTTAATTTGCATATCTCTAGTGGCTAGTAATATTGGACATTTTTTCATGTGTCTATAGGCTATCTGTACATCCTCCTTGGCTATGTACCTATTTGGGGTCTTTGCCCATTTTTTAATGGATCATTTGTCTTCCTGGTGTTGAATTATATGAGTTCTTTATCTATTTTGGAGGGTAAACCTTTGTCTAATGTATCATTGACAAATATATTCTACCATACAGTTGGTTTCCTTTTCATTTTGATGATGGTTTCTTCAGGTGCGCAGAAGCTTTTTAATCTGATGTAGTCCCATTTGTTTATTTTTTCTTTTATTTCCCTTGCCCTAGGAGATATATCAGCAAAAATATTGCCACACAAGATATATGAAAAGTACTCCCTATGTTTTCCACTAGGATTTTTGTGGAATCACGACTTATATTTAAGTGTCTTATCCATTTTGAGTATATCCTGGTCTATGGTATAAGTTGGTGGTCTCGTTTCATTTTTTTGCATGTACCTTTAAGTTCTTCCAACACTGTTTATTAAAGAGACTATCTTTACTCCATTGAAAAATCTACTGCCAACATCATACTCAATGGGCAAAAACTAAAAGCACTTCCATTAAGACACAAGAGAAGGATATCCACTTTCACTGTGCTTATTCAACATAGTACTGGAAGTCCTAGCCACAGCAATCAGACAAAATGAAGAAATAAAGGCCTCCAAATTGGAAAAGAGGAAGTAAAACTGTAATTATTCACAGACAACATGATAGTGTACATAAAAAAACTTTCTATGCCCCACCAGAAAGCTGCTTGATCTAATAAGTAGTGGGATACAAGGTCAGTATTCAGAAATAAAAGTCATTTTTGTATATCAACAATGAACTATCAGAAAGATAAACTAATATATTTACTATAGCAACATTAACAAAAATACCTAGGAATAAATTAACCAAGGAGGTAAAAGACCTGTACTCAGAAAATTATAGGGCACTGAAGAAATAAATTCAGAAAGAGACAAATGGAAGCATATACCATTTTCATGGATTAGAAAAATTAACATTGTTAAAATAACCATGCTACCCAAAGCAATCTATAGATTAAAAGCAATTTCTATTAAGATAGAGAATAGGCGGACAGTGACCAGAGGGGAGAGGGGAGGGAATTTTAGGGGAAAAAGGGGAAGGATTTACAGGAACAAGTATAAAGGACACAGGGACAACAACTAAGGGGGGTGGAAATAGGAGGGAGGTGGGGAGCACTGCGGGGGTGGGCTGAGATGGGTGTAAAAGACAGAAAACTGTACTTGAACAACAATTAAATAAAAAACAGATACCAATGGTATGTTTCACAGATCTAGAATATTCCAAAATTTTACATGGGAAAAAGGGACCCCAAATAGCCTAAGCAATCTTGAGGAAGAAAAACAAAGTGGGAGGGATCACAATAGCTGATGTCACTGTATACTACAAGGCCACTGTATTCAAAACAGTCTAGTACTGGCTTAAGGACAGGCATACAAATCAGTGGAACAGAATAAGAGCAACCCAGAGATAAGCCCATGTCTTTATGCTCAATTAATATTTTGACAAAGGGGGCACCAGCTTGAATACAATGGAATAAAGGCAATCTTACCTACTTGTTTTATTCAACATGCTATTGGAAATCAGAGCCAGAGAGAATAGGCAAGGTAAAATAAAACAAGTTGGAAAGAAAGAAGTAAAACTGTAACTATTTGCAGATAATGTATTATATGTGAAAAAAATCCCTAAAGGCTCTATAAAAAAACTAATAAATGAATTCAGTAAAGTTACAGAACGACACATCACAATACCAATGTATGTTTCACTTCTATTAACTGAAGACAAATAATCAGAAAAATAAATAAGCAAAACATTCCCTCTTACAATTTCATCAAAAAGAATAATATTTAGACATAAGTTTAATCAAGGAGGGGAAATGCCTGTATATTAAAAACTATAAGATACTAATTAAAAATTGAAAACACAAATGAGTGAAAACATATTCTTACTCATAGATTGGAAAAATCAATGTTGTTAAAATGCCCATACAACACAAAAGCAATTTAACCATTCAATGACATCCCTATTAAAGTTCTAATGGCCTTTTTAAAAAACATAGAACACATAATGTTAAGATCCGCATGGAACTTTGAAAGACCATGAATAGCCAAAATAATAATCTTGAGAAAGAAGAAACCTAGAGCCATCACAGTTCCTGATTTCAAGCTGTGTCACAAAGCTATAGCAACTAAAACAGCATGATATTTGCATAAAACTGACACATGAATTAATGGAACAGAATAGGGAAACCAGAAATAAACCTGTGAATATATGTTCAATTAATTTATGACAAAAGAGTCAAGAATATTAATGGAGAAAGGACAGTCTCTTGAATAAACACTGTTGAAAACTTGGGCAGCTACATGCCAAAACAAAGTAAAAGAAAAGAGAAACTGAACCACTATTTTATACCATACACAAAATGTATTTAGTAGGCTTGAACGTAAGACCTGAAAACATAAAATTCCTAAAAGTAAATATAAACAGTAAGCTTCTCAAGTGCATGTGTTTTGAATCTGACACCAAAGGGTTAAGCAACAAAAGCAAAAGTAAATAATCATATTATATCATACTGAAAACCTTCCACACAGAGGAGACAGAAACAAAATAAAAAAGGCAACTTGAATGGGAAGAATATATGGCAATTCCTGTATATAATAAAAGGCTAATATCCAAAAATATTAAAAACACTCAAGCAACTCAAAAGCGAGAAAAAAACTAATTTAAAAATTATACTCAAATAAACACTTGAATCAGATGATTCAAAAAGACATTTTTCCAAAGAAGACATAAAGATGGCCAACAGATAAAGACGTTTAAAACATAAGATGTTTAAAATTAATAATCATCAAGAAAATGGAAATTAAATTACAATCAGATATAACTTCACACCCCTTAGAATGGCAATCATCAGCAAGCTAACTAGCCAGTGCTAGCAAGGATGTGGAGATAAGGGAATCATTATGCACTGTTGATGCAAATGCAAATTGATGTAGCCACTATGGAAAACATCATAGAGGTTTTGAAAAAATTAAAAATGGAACTGTCATATGATTCAGCAATTCTGCTTTTGGTATTTATTCAAAGAAAACAAAAATAGTGACTTGAAGATATATATACACCTCATATTCACTGCAGCACTATTTACAATAGCCAAGATATGGAAAGAACCTAAGTGTCCATCAATAAATGAATGGATAAAAGTCATACATACACACAAACTCACATATAAAATTAATATTATTCACTCATAGTAAAGAATAAACTCCTGTTATTTGCTGCTACTTAATTAACCTCAAGGGTATTATGCTAAGTGAATTAAGTTAGACAGAGATAAACAAGTACCGTATGACATGTGTGTGGAATATAAATCAAACAAACAAAAACAACAAATTTATACACTAACAGAATAAGAGCATGGTGGTTGCCAGAAGTGGGGGTTAGGGCTGGGGGTGGCAGGAATGACTGAGAGGGTAACAATTTATTCAAACAATAAAATAAAAACAAATGTTTTAGCCCAAGCAGGCTAATTTTTGAAAAAATATCCTCTATTTCAAAGATATAAATACATATTTTAAAAATCATGTTGTGACATTCATCATGGACGCAGTAGGGTCCATATGGCCTTGGATGGAAGAATGCACATAACTGATAAGAATACTTTTCTGTCTGGGGAAATTATGAATGAGTTAAACTAAAGATGAGTTCTAGTGGTCCATTAAATTACAGGATTTCTTCCTCAATTTTACTATCATTCACGGGCTAAAGTTCTCAACAAACTAATTCCTATAAATTTTTTTAAAAGAAAGAAAATGCTGTTTTTCTTTAGATTCTTATAAATGTAGTGTAATCTTTTGCTTTCTAAGAATGATCCAAGAAATTAAGCATTTGGGATGAAATAAAGCAAGCTTTGGCATCTGATTTATAAAGATATATATGGCTGAATTCCATCACAACAGTAGAATATCAAGAATATTATTTAGAATAATATCAAGAATTATTTAGAATAATATCAAGAATATTATTTAGAATACTATCAAGAATAGCTGGTGTAGCTCAGGGGATTGAGTGCTGGCCTGTGAATCAAAGAATCACTGGGTTGATTCCCAGTCAGGACACACGCCTGGGTTGCAGGTCAGGTCCCCAGTACAGGCAGCATGAGAGGCAACCACACAGTGGTATTTCTCTCCCTCTTTTTCTCATTTCCTCCTGCTCCCCTCTCAAATATAAATAATAAGCCTTAAAATAATTAAAAATGAAAAAATAATATTATTTGGGATATAATATGCTATTGAACTTGAAAGTATTAAAATGTTATAAATAGTTTTCCATAAAGTACACAGAGAATTTACAGACTATAAAATTATAATTTTGACTATTTGAGAAGGAAGCTTTACTTTCTTGAGCTCAGTGTTCAATTGGGATATTGAATACAAAAAAATGGTAATGTGACATCATGTATCTACAGAACACTGACAATTTATTTCATAGAGTGAAAATTATGAAGAAAATAGTGTTGTATAAATAGCCTTCCCTGCGTGGTACTGTTTATTCTGTCCATGTGAAATTTGGTGCTCACAGAACTAAAAGTTTGGAGGATATAGAATAAAATGAGAGAGATTGATTATGTTTTTCATAATCCACAGAACAAAGACTGAAGTCTGCCCTTACTGGATTTCCTATACATCATTTCTATACTGATAGATTGGTGTGATATATTTACTTCTTGGATATATGTGAATAAATTTATGTTCCTGGCTAGCAGTTTGTGGATGTATTCTTTAGGATTTATCAGTTCTAGCTACAACTGTGTGAGTACAGGAAAATGAACTGAGTGTCATAAAATACGAGCTGAGACAGAGAGAGAAAGAGTGTGTGCCATTTTATTTTAATTTTTTAAAGATTTAAAAAATTTATTTATCTTTAGAGGGGAAGGGAGGGAGAGAGGGAGAGAAATATCAATGTATGGTTGCCTCTCGTGCATCCCATGCTGGGAACTGGCCTGCAACCGAGGCATGTGCCCTGACTGGGAATCGAACCGCGATCCTTTGGTTCACAGGCCCACACTCAATCCATTGAGCTACGCCAGCCAGGGCCATTTTATTTTTTTTAAATGTGATAACATTTCCTTTTATTCATGCTTCAAGAATATCACTATTCTTTCTATTATTAAACAATTCACATGAATTGTGATTTGGGTGTGTAATAAATGTCAGCTATGATATTCTTTTCTAAATTATATTTGTTGATTATACTATTATAGTTGTCCCAGTTTTTCCCCCTCTCTCCACTTGCACCCAGCACTCCCACATTCCCTTGGGAAACTCCCATACCTTTGTTCATGTTCATGGATCTTGCATATAAGTTCTTCGGCTTCTCCATTTCCTACACTGTACTTTACATCCCAATGACTGTTAGCAAAGATTAACTACCTATAACTACCAATTGTGCTTCATAATTCTCTCACATTTTCACCCATTTCCCCAATCCCCCCTCCCATCTTGCTGTCATCAAACTGTTCTCCATATCTATGATTCTGCTTCTATTCTGCTTGTTACTTAGTTTCAGATTCAGCTGTTGATAAATATGCATTATTGCCATTTTATTGTTCATAGTATTCATCTTATTTTTCTTATATAAGTCCCTTTAACATTTCATATAATAATTGGTGATGATGAACTCCTTTAGTTTGTTCTTATCTGTGAAACTCTTTATCTGTCCTTCTGTTCTAAATGATAGTGTTACTGGGTAGAGTAACCTTGGTTGTAGGGCCTTGCTTTTCATCACTCTGAATATTCGTTGTCAATATTTTGTAGCCTGAAAAGTTTCTTTGAGAAATCAGCTGACAGTCTTATGGGAACTCCCTTATAGGTAACTATCTGTTTTTCTGTTGCTGTTTTTAAGATTCTCCCTTTATCTTTAACTTTTGGCATTTTGATTATGATATGTCTTAGTGTGGGCCACTTTGCATTCATCTTGTTTTGGACTCTCTGTGTCTTCTGGACTTGTATGTCCATTTTCTTCACCTAATTATGGATGTTTTCTTTCATAATTTTTTCAAATAGATTTCCAAATTTCTTGCTCTTTCTCATGTCCTTCAGTCACCCCCATCATGTGAATGTTAGTATGCTTGAAATTATCTCAGAGACTCCTTACACTATCCTCATTTTTAAAATTCTTTTTCCTACTTGCTGTTCTGGTTGATTGTCTTTTGCTTCCTTGTGCTCCAATTCATTTATTTGAGTCTAGGCTTCATCCATTCTACTGTTGATTCCCTATGACTTGTTCTTTACATCAATTAATGTAGACTTCATTTCTGACTGGATCTTCTTTGTGCTATTAAGGTCTTCACTAAGTTTTTTGAACACCCTTATAACCAGTGGTTTAAACTTTGTGTCTGATAGATTGCTTATCTCCATTTTGTTTAGTACTTTTTGTGGAGTTCAGTTCTTTCATCCGGCCCATGCTTCTTTGTCTCATTTTGGCAGCTTCTCTGTGTTTTTTTTTCTATGTATTATGTAGAGCTGCTATGACTCCCTGTCTTGGTAACATGGTTTGATGTAGTAGGTTTTTTGTGGAGTTCAGTGTAACAGTCTCCCCTATTGCTCAAGCTGGGTACTTGAGGTGCAACCTCCCTGAGAACTGAGTACGCACTCCTCTTGTAGTAGAGCCTTGATTGCTGTTGGAAGTTTTGGGGAGTTTTTACCCAGGCCAGTCATCTGCAAGGACTGGCTATAATCACTAAACATCAACCTCTGCCCTCTGGGCTGATCAAGCAGGCAGGGGCCCACTCCGCAAAGCAGGATTTACTTCAGCTGGTTCCTGTTACCCTGTTGTATCTGTCTGGTGTCACTTGGCATCAGCTATAAAGTGGTCAGCAGCTGGCTACTTCTTGTGTGGGGCTTGGAGGTGCCCTAGGAAGGTCAGGCTGTGAACAAAGAGCAGCTGTGGTTAATGCCAGGCCTGGGGCCCATTATTGAGAGGTATAGAACATGCTGAGGCCAATCACTGCTTTATTGAGAGGATAGAATGAGGATAGTTCAGAAGAATGAGCCAAGACAAATTGTTCATATGAAAAAACCACTATTAACCACTTGGATGAGCCTTCAAGATGGGTGGGGAAGAGTTTCAGGGAATCACCAGTGATGTGGTGGATCCTGGCCGGCAGGATCCTTGTATGTTGTGGCTGCTATGAACAAATATACACAAACTACAAAAGTCCTGTGGAGAAAAAGGTATGGCATAGCCACTCTCTAAGAGATAGAGAAAGGGGGTCCCGGCTCCTGCCTGGACCAGCTTTTATTGCTTTTCTGGGTACATTATATTGTGGATGGTCCTCATTTACTATGCATAGGTTTGCTGCAGGTGATTACCTTTCACAGATAAAAAATGAAAGAATGTTGCTAACTACTTCAAAGAGAAAGATATTGCAGACTAAGGGGAAAGTGGTTGAACCAGTCACATTACATTGGGAGGTTTAGCACAGACTTTAGGAAGTTACAGTAAGCACTTGTGCCTCAATTCAGGGTGAGGGAGTATTAGCAAAAGCAAGCTTCATAGCGGTCCAGGTACAATGCAGGCCTGATTCCCCACAGAAAAACCTCTCCGTGGGTGTGTTTCCTGTGTGCCACTCACTCCTCATTGGTTTTCCACGTAGAGGCTGAGCTACATTCCTAAGCCACTCAAAACGGCTCCCTACACACCAGGGTGGGGAAAACTGTATGAGACAGGTTAGTGGATCCCAGATATGGTGCCCACCATGCTCTGTAGTTATGTTGGAGGACTCAGAAGAGGAGAAATGGCCTCTGCGGGAAGTTATGTCTTGGAGAAAGCTATCCCCCAGCTCCTACCCTTATGCCAGTCACTTCACCTGTGTGCCATTGGTGCATTTCAAGCTGCTGCCCTGGTGCTGGAGCTCAGGAGGAAAGAATCTGAGTAAGTCTGTGTGTGGTCACTTTAAGAGGAACTGCCTGGGGAGCCAACAGTTTCTTCTACCAACTCAGTCTTCACTGGTTTTTATAGCCGGAAGCCATGGGGACTTAGCTTCCCAGCCCGGGAGCCCTGGGCTGGGAACTCTGATGTAGGGCTGGGACACCTCTCTGCCAATATCCCTCACAATTTTTATAAGCCACAAGTGGGTTTGGGACCAGCCTGTTCTGTGTCTTCACATCTCCTCATTTCCACCCCTTCTACCAGTTTGGATGGATGTAGTTTCTTCTTTAATCTGTGGTTGCAAAAAATACATTCAACTTAATTTCTGCCAGTTCTGCATAATGGTTGTTCTATAGTTTAGTTGCAATTTTAATGTGTTTGTGTGAGGAGGCAAACCAGTTTACCTAGGCCACCACCTTGGAGACTAGCTTTTATAGCATTCTTTTTAAAAAATTAATTGTATTATTGTTTAAATACAGTTGTTTGCATTTACCCTCACCATCCCCACCCCCCAGCCACCCCCATCTTCCTCCTCTGACTGGAAACATTTCCCACTATGACAGTAACATCCAAGCTTCCACAGCTAGTAGGTTGTGGAGCTAAGATTTAAACTTCTGCTGTCAACTTCCAGGGTCCAGAAAGTTAGGGAAATTCCAGTTATGATATTCTTTATGTTGCTCTTAATATCTAAAATTACCTTGGGGTAGGAAGCAGGCAACATCTTTTTCACTGATGTGTACTTTGAGGTACTTGGTGATGTTCTGTGGACACCTTGTATACTGACTGAATATTTAAAGGTGAGTAGCCACCTGCTATTACCTAAATACTACATGGACTGTATTGCCTAATAATATGAACATAACTCTAAGTATCTAAATAAAGTGTAAACATTTAAAAAACAGAGATATTTAGCTCCATATATCTGGAAGGCATATTTAAAAAACATTTAGATGTTGTATATCTTATATACAGTTTTGAATATTCTGAGGCATCTGTGATGTTACCAAACTCACTGCATATATAGCAAGCAGATGTACTTTATGCAGAAATATAGTCAATGTTATGACATAAAAATGTAACAGACTAAAGTAGTTAATAAATTATTTACAAGTATTTTAGGTCAACTTCTTGTTAACATATGGATTTATCATTAGCCATTTATAACTTATTTTATATTTTTTCCAAAAATGAAATTCTTACATGAATGTGAAAATAGCTAGAAAATGCAAATTGATTAATTTTCTTAGTCTCTCAGAGACCTGAGCCCACACAGTGTAACATGCTGAGAATTTTAGAAACCTTGAAATGGAATGAAAGTATTGTGTTTGTGGGAGAGAAGTGAACCTTTGAGAGCCAAGGACAGACTGGGATGGTCATAATAATGGTCCCTCCGAAGATGTCCACGTCCTAATCTCAGAACCAATGGATGTGTTATGTTACATTGAAAAGGAGAATTTATGTTGCTAATTTACTGCATTTAAGATGGGATACAATCCAGAATTGTGAGGGTAGGTCCAATGTTCCCACAAAGGTCCATAAAAGTGGGAAAAGAAGACTACAGAGTGATGCAACACAAGAAGGACTCAGTTTACCTTTGTCAACTTTGAAGATAAAGTACCAGGTGCATCCTCCAGAGAGAAGCTGGAAAGACACAGAGCTAGATTCTACCCAGAGCCCACAGAAAGGAAGCAACCCTGGCAATTCCTTGCTTCTAGCCCAGTAAGAGGTGAGTCAGACTTCTGACCTACATACTATAAAAAAATAGATTGTGTTCTTTAAGCCACTAAGTTGTCATAATATGCTACAGCAGCCATGAAAACCTACTTTACAAGTTAAGGAACTGACCTAGAATCTAGGGAGTGATTGAGAGGTATCTATGAAGAACATGAGCACCCAAGAATTAATTCACCATGGTAGATGCCACTGGAAGCTACATGAGTTGGTAAAAAAAAAAGTCAGCTATACTTTCTTAGACAAATTACTTACAGCTAAGTGTGGAAGAGCATTAAAATTTAAAGTCTTGGGTTGCTACAGACATAGAAGGACTTATAATTTCTTGCAAGATTTTTTCTCACAAACTTTACAGGCAGTCATACAGAAAATCAGAGAAACTAGCTCTTGTGGTGCTGCCTAAGACAGGGGTAAAAGCAGCTATTGTTGAAATTCTGCTAAGACCCAACTTTCTTGGAAAACCAGTGAAGACCCCTTGGGATTGCATACTATTAAAAAAACTATTTTAAATATAAAGATGCAACAATTAAAAGTAAATAATGAGAGGGATGTGCCAGGCAGACAAACAAAATAAACATCAAATGGATATATAGTATTAAGATGGAGTAGATTTTAGAACAAGAAATATAATTAGAGATAGAGAAGGATATTCTATAATGATAAATAGATAAATTCTCTAAGACATGACAACCATGAATGTGTATTTACCTAGCAGTAGAGCTACAAAAATAAGTGAGTAAGACACTGATGGTTCTGAAAAAATAGACAAATACACAGTTACAGTTATAGGATTCAACTCTCTTGATAATTTAAAGAACCAGTGGAAAGAAAACCAATAAAGATACAGGTGACCTGAATGCTATTCACCAATTTAACCCAATTGACAGTTATATTAAACTAAAACCAAGAACATCATAAAACACACTTTCCACCATGGTACATAAAGATTATCCAACATAGGACAAAAAATAAATCTTAATAAGTTTGAAATAATAAAAATTATGACGATTATATTCTCAGATAGCATTTAAATTAGGAATTGGTTACAGAAATAAGTTTGAACAATCAGCACAAATATTAGCAAATGTAGGAATGTCCTTTCAAGTAACATGTGGATAAATGAGGGACACTGAAAAGAAATGTTAAAATATTTTAACTAAGACAATGAAAATAAAACATTTCAAAATTGTTGGTCACAGTACTAAATGCTTATATAAGGAAAAGAGAATGAAAACAAAAGAAAGAAGAGCAATAAACCAAAAGAAAACACAAGTAAATAAAATAAAGAATATCCCAGAAATTAATTAAATTTTAAACCATGAACAATAAGTAACTAATAAAACACAAACATCTATAAAAAATGAAGTGTGATCACGGTTATATTTATCTCATAGAGTGGGCGTAACCTGATCACTGAACTGACTGAGAGGAAACACTTCACTTTGTGAAGTACACAAAGGGTGAAGCGCCATAAAAAAAGAAGGCACTAATCCCCAATAGTGAAGTGAAAATAAGGACGTCCCAGCAGTACTCACAAAGAATAAAAGGAAAAGGGGTATCACAACAAACTTGATGTCCATAAATTTGAGACCTTACATGAAACGTTGCAATTTCTTGAAGGATGTGACTTACACAAAAGACAGAAGTTACCCATTCACATGGGGCAAAGGAGAGGGAAACCATACAGATGTGGCTGCTGACAGCCCTGGCTGGTGTGGCTCAGATGGTTGGACCATTGTCACTTAATCAAAGGGCTACAGGTTCAATTCCTCATCAAGGAGCATACCTGGATTATGGGTTTAATCACCGGGCTGGACATGTATGATCTCTGGTGTAGGTGCATATAGGAGGCAGCCAATTGATGTTTTCTCTCTCACATTGATGTTTCCTCTCTTTTATCCCTTCCTGTCTCTCTGAAAGCAATGACAAAAAATGTCTTGGGTGAGGATAAATTAAATAAATAAAAGTAGTGGCTGCTGCCAGGCCCCCTCTACATCATCTGGCTTTGGTGACCAGCAGGACATATACTCACACATCCTACAGGACTGTAACCAATGGAGAGAGAGTTCCTAAACAGCTACCATTCCAAGGGCAGAAAAAGCTACAGACTCAGAGGTTCATTATTACCATCAAAGACGCCTGTCACCTTATCACATAGCTATAGCCTGAGAGGCAGGCTTCTGATTAAACACACATATAAGGGCTAATTGTAAACCTTCCTTGAGACCTAAGGGCATAACTAATAACTTGGTGCTCTTTTTGTACCATGCTCCAGAGTGCCAGCATCTCCCAAAGGAGAGAACATGTGTCTGGAAAGCTGGTTATTGTGGCTGCCACCCAGGGGATACCCATGCGTTCCTGGATCCCAAGAGACTATGACAATTGGAGAGACAGTTACTGGCAGGCTACCACAACTGCCACTCTGCAAAGACGGGAGCCTGAAACATCCCCCAGCCTTTCTGTGACAAGAGCCTACTTGACTGTTCTGGAGCTTTGGCCTGAGGGGTAGCCTTTAGGTTTGGCACACATTTAGAAGTTACTCTCCAGGAGGTACTGTCAAAGAACATAGACCCAAGAGTCTATCTTTCTGCTCTGTTCCAACTCCCCAGAGCTCACATGCACCTCCCTGAAAGGTATTCACTCACTCATCTGAAACCGATAATGCAACAGCACCAAGGGGACACCTCCAGGTTGCCTGGGTCTCGTGGCTAGCCAGGCTTAAACTTATGGTCCCTCAAAACTGAATGCATTTGCATCCTGTAAAAGTTTGGCTTCCAATCAGCCTGGATCTAGGTGCTGACTAAATCCTTCCCTTTGTGTAAATGACTGGTTTTGGCACAACTTCAACTATTGGGAACTATTAAAATAAAATAGGCTGCTTGGCCAATCACCGAGGTTTGAGAGATAACCAAGAGATAGAACAGAGTTGAAAAATAGTGCTCATCTATATGATACCACCCCTAGACTGGGAGAGGTAGGTGATTGTCTAATGAACAAAAACCAACACAGAGTCAAACAAACTGAAGAAATAAAGGAATATGCTCCAACAAAATAAAATCTATCCTTAGAGAAAAATTCTTAATGAAATAAAGAAAAGTAATTTTCCTGGTAAATCCCTCAAAGTTATAGTCATAAAGATTGTCACCACACTTGGGACAAAACTGAACACTGTGATAAAAAAATGTGGGTACAAAAGAGCTGAGGAAATGCCATGGATGTTTACCTCTATTTAATGTCTGAATGATTCTTTTGTTTATACACACACACACACGTGTGTATGTGAACATATATATACATATACACACATATATGTATAAAATGTATATTTTATACACACAAGATCTGTCTGGAAATAGTCCAGCCATTGTTAATATAATGAGGATGATTTGTGCAACATCAGTGTAACCTGGTAGACAAGGAGAGTGGACTGGAATGTGCATGCATGAACAATGATCACTTCATTGTACTAGTCAGTAGGGCTGGTAGGCGCTATTAAGTGAGCTTGTGTACTGTGTGGCCATTGCATTCAAAATCACTTAACAAGTAGAGCAAGGAATCTGCATCAAATTTTGCATTAAGCTTGAACATTCCTCTGTGGAAACTATTCAGATGATTCAGAAGGCCACAGCTATGGGCAACTGGTGACTGGCAGCTTCATCACAACACAGCGGCTCATGCAACACATCTTATGTTGAGTTTTTTACCAAAACATCAAATCACTCAACTGAATCAGGTGATTCAGCCTGACTACAGTCCAGATTTGACACCCTGTGACTTCTGGCTGTTCCCCAAACTAAAATCACCTTTGAAAGGAAAGAGATTTCAGACTGTTTGTAAGATTGAGGAAAATATGGTGGAACAGCTGATGGTGATTGGGAGAACTGTGTGAGATCCTAAGGTGCCCACTTTGAAGGGGACTGAGGCTCCATTATCCTATGTATAGTGTTTCTTGTATCTTGTGTCGTCTTCAATAAATGTCTCTACTTTTTATATTACATGCCTGGATACCTTCTGGACAGACCCCATGTTTATATTTTATTTTTGATATATTTTATATATTTTTATTTTATACATATACATATAAAATACGTTTGATATATAATAAAAATATATATTACTTTTCTCTATTTATTCATCTATTTGTGGACACCTGGGTTGTTTCTGTATCACAGCTGTTGTAAATAATGCTGCAATGAACATGGGAGTGCATGATCTTATAAAGTTTTCTTTGGATAAATACTCAGAAGTGGAATTGCTGTGTCATATGTTAGTCCTACTTTTGATTTTTGGTAGAAACCCATACTGTTTCCCATAGTGGCTACCCAAGTTTACATTCTTATCAACAGAGCACAAGGGTTTCATCTTCTCTACTTCCTCACCTACACTGATTTCTTATATTTTTTATGATAGTTATTCTAACAGGTGTGAGGTGATATGTCATTGTGATTGTGATTTGCATTAGTGATGATGAGCATCTTTTCATGTGTCTCACTTCCAAAGAATAGAGAATAGAGGGGAATAGTAACTTTTCACTGGAGAAACTCCACAGACACCATTTAAACCAAATGATCAATGTTCACATTATGAGTAATAATTCATCTTGTTATCAAGTACTCCCTGATATGATGTAATGAGAAGGGCTCTTTCTTCTGTAACATTTTCCCCCAAATTTATAACCTTAGTCTAATCATGTGAAAAAATCAGACAAACTCAAAATAAGGAACATTTTCCAAAATTCCTTAACACTGAAAGGCAAAGAGAGATTGGGCTGTCACAAAACATAGAAGTTGTGACAACTACATATATAGTATATATATATATGTGTGTATATATATATATATATATATATATATATATTTATCTTTTTTATTTAATTATTGTTCAAGTACAGTTTTCTGTTTTTTACTCCCATCCCAGCCCACCCCCCCCCCCAGTGCTCCCCACCTCCCTCTCATTTCCACCCCTGTTAGTTTTGGTCCATGTGTCCTTTATACTCGTTCCTGTGAATCCTTCCCCCTTTCCCCTGAAATTTCCTCCCCATATTATTTTAGATAAATCCTCTTGAAATTGAAAAAAATCATTATTGGAAAACTTCTGAAGTCCAAATAAATTTTGTATCAAGTTAATTTATAGCATATCAATATTAATTTCTTCATTTCTTCATTTCTTTCATTTTGAGAAAAGTAATGAAGTTGTTAAAATTAAGGAAATTGGGATAAAAAACATTCTATAGGAAAACTGTATTATATTTTCAAACTTACGAAGTCTAAAATGCTTTCATTTTAAAAGAAAAAGAAATTCTGGATTGACCATGGGGGTTGGGGCAGGGAAGAGCAACAGGGAAAAAGGCGGGACAACTGTAACTGAATAACAAAAGAACAGATTTTAGTATGGGGCAACCAATAAAAATATTTTGGAACTTGATCAGAACAGAGGTTGAGCAATATTGTGAATATATGAAACATATATTATATGTTGCTCAACAATATATGTTGAGCAACATATATTGTTCACTTTAAAATGGCTAAATTTTATGTTTTATGAATTTGACCTTAATAAAAATAACTTTAAATGAATGTAAAGAAAAGAAAAGGCAGTTCGAACAGTCTATAATTGATGCACGTGCGAAGGGAAAGAGCAGTACCAAATAACAGCACCGGAGCAGGGAACACGTGGTGTCGGCAACTACAGCGTCATAGCATCACAAGGCTGAAATACCCGTTGTCACAATAATAATAAGCATATAGAGGATTTTAATTTAGTATAAGAGAAAAACAAATAGTATACTTTATAAGCAAGCACATGTTTTTCAGTATTATCAGATTATTCGTCAAGGTCGATTCATTTATATTCACGTGATCATTACCTCTTTAAACAGTGACACAAAGCAAGATTAGGTCATTGGCATTAAAAAAACATGTTGGTATGTTTTTACTTCTACATGTTAAACATATTAAAATATGTGTGCGAGATGATATCTCAGTATAGTTTGATATTAGGTAGCATGATTCTTCCAATTTTGTTCTTCTTTCTCGGGATTCTTATTGCTAGTTGGGGTCTTGTTGCAGCATTTGAAAAGTAAGGAAATTATTATTTATAGTATTTGCTTTTATGGTACTTATAAAAATTAAAATATACTTGCAAAGTTTATCAGACACCAGTCCTTCAGTAAATACTTATTAAATATCCACTTTTATTAATAAATATTAACTTAAATTTAGTGTCCTTCATGAAGCCTTCACTAGCACTTTCCAGATTCTTGGGTAGTTTTGTAATTCTGACTTTAAAGCACCTAGTTTTGTTCTAATCACTTTGTGAATTAATAATGTCTTGTTATTGTATTTGTAAGCTCCTAGAAGACTTAATCTATATCCATGAATATAGAAATATAATCCACAAATAATGAAAATACAAATTCAATGTCTTCACCAAAATAATTAATGGAAAAGAGAGGATCAACCAGTGAAGTTTTATCCAGAAAAAACTCAGGAGAAGGATCTCTTCTGGTTTCTTTGGCAATTGAAGTGACATGTCTACTAACTTCTATGACAGAAATTTCAAGGAGATAAAAGAAAAGGTTGATAAAATGTTGAGTACAAAGGAAAAGAAACATTGTGTAAATTTAATGCTATTGGTGTCATTTGCTTTGCAAAAAACCTTGCATTTAAAAAATTCAACATTAAAAACATGTTGTGGTAAAATAGTGTATATTTTAAGTTACTTAAACAGTCCACGAAGAATATAAATTTTAAGGTAGCACAACATTGGCTACTCCACAATAATTTTTTAGTCTGATATGTGACCAATATTGCTCACAATATTAAAGACGTGGTAACTATGTAGTTTCCATAATTTCCATCCAAAACTAAAATGTCAACAATGAATACTAATAATATCATGTGGAAACATTTATGCAAAAACTGTATTTTCTAATTAAAATGTTATACTGTATTAAATGTAGTCCGAAATATTATTTTTCTGAGAATATATCAAATATTATTTCCCAGAAATTTTCTTATTCCAAAAAGGGTGTGCACCCCTACTTTATATTTTCAGGAGAATCTGACTTTATATGGAGCATATGTGAAGAAAACATAGATCCAACTTACAAAAGTGCAGATGTATTGTGATGGGAAGAAAGGAAGTGAGGGAATTTCAAATTACTGCATAGAGGAATATAATTTCCTTTGAGGCAGTGATGGTATGCATTTTGGTAACAAATTATATTTTAATAATTTATTCTTCATATATTTGTAAATGTAATGCTATTATTTAAAAGTCCATAAACATACAAACACAATTAAGACTATAACTGGTATAACTGGTATTAAAATGACAAACTTCCATTCCTAGCCACTCAGTTCATGAATAAGTAAATGCATTTCATCTCCTTATAATGACAAAGGAATCTTAGTTTGAGTCTCATATCTGTAACACATCTTCCAGGCATTACATTTACTGCTTTCTCATTTCAAAAGACAGATTAATATTCACTTGGACGTTCACTTAAAACTACCATTTCATACACAGAACACATACCACTTTGCTTAAGGGAAAGAAAAACTAATATTTTTTCCTTGACTATTATATGAAATCCATATCATAAAAGGATACATAGAAGTCAAAGAGTGGTGAAAAGGGGGCTTTGTTATAATAAAGATTAATAAAGTGAACACTACTGGCAAAAGAGGGTTATATTATATTAAATATTAATAAAGTGAACAGTTTGCACAGACAGTGTAATGATTAGATCCCTTGGATCCAAAGTTCTCCTCCTAGCTGCAGAAGTAATTGTTTTCTATAGATAAAATAACAAGGGAAACAACGCTTCTCCAAGGCAGATATAGAGAGGGCCCATAGGCATATGAAAGGATGCTCAGCATCACTAGCCATCAGAGAGATGCAAGTTAAAACCATGATGAAATACCACCTCACACTGGTCAGAATGGCTAGCATTAACAAATCAATAAAAACTCCAGAAAGAGAATAGGGGGACAGTGACCAGAGGGGAGAGGGGAGGGAATTTAAAGGGAAATAGAGGAGGGATTTAGAGGAATATAAAGGATATATGGACAACAACTAAGAAGGGTGGAGATGGGAGGAAGGGAGGGAACACGGGGTAGGGGGGTTGGGATGGGAGTAATAGACAGAAAACTGTACTTGAAAAATAATTAAATAAATTAAAAAACCACAAAAAAGAACCAAAAAACAAATCAACAAACAACCAGTGTTGGAGAGGTTGTGGAGAAAAGGGAACCCTAGTACACCATTGGTGGGACTGTAGACTAGAGCAGTGACTGTGGAAAGCATATGGGATTTCCTAAAAAAGAAAAAAAAGAAACTGCCTTTTGATCCAGTGATTCCACTTCTAGGATTATACCATAAAAATCCTGAAACACCAATTGGGAAGAACTTATGCCCCTCTATGTTCATAGCAGAACAATTTACAAGAGCCAAGTACTGGAAACAGCTTAAGTGACTGCCAGTAATTGAGTTGATCCAAAAACTGTGGTATGTTTACCAGTGGGATACTTCAGCGGAAAGAAAGAAGGAGCTCCCACCCTTTGCAATAGTGTAGCTGGAACAGGAGAACATTATGCCAAGTGAAATAAGCCAGGAAGTGAAAGACAAATACCATATGATCTCTCCTGTAAGTGGAACCTAATCAACAAAAACAAACAAGCAAAGTATAACCAGAGACATGGAAATAACAAATTGACAGTAACCAGAGGGGTGGGGGGAGAGGGAAAACAGAGGAAAGAAGAGGAAGGGTTGTCAAGAAACATGTATAAAGGACTCATGGGCAAAGACAACATAGGGGTGGAGGATTGGATGTGGGTGGTGGTGGGTAAGGTGGGGGAGAACTATGGGTGGGAAAATAGGGACAACTGTACTTGAACAGTGATAAAAAAGTCAATAATTAGCAAGCAGGATTAAAAGTAAGATGAAATTATATCTTAAAAGGAAACACTTATTTTTTTAAAGATTTTATTTATTTATCTTTATTTTTATATTTTTAAAAATTTATTTAATTTTTTTTCAAGTACAGTTTTCTGTCTATTACTCCCATCCCATCCCACTCCCCGTGCTCCCCCCTCCCTCCTATTTCCCCCCTTCTCAGTTGTTGTCCATGTATTCTTTATATATGTTCCTCTAAATCCCTCCCCTATTTCCCCTGAAATTCCCATTTTATTTATTTATCTTTAGAGGGGAAGGAAAGGAGAGAGGGAGAGAAATATCAATGTATGGTTGCCTCTCGTGCGTCCCCTGCTAGGAACTGGCCTGCAACCCGGGCATGTGCCCTGACTGGGAATCAAACCACAATCCTTCGGTTTGCAGGCCCATGCTCAATCCACTGAGCTATGCCAGCCAGGGCGAAACACTTTATTTATAATAGAAACATTTAATAAAATCTACACATCCAAAACTTAAGTTAACTATATTAATGTTTTTCTTGTAGTAATTGATGAAATATTTAGATAAAAAAGTCAGTAAGGATGAAAATTTGAAGAATACTATCAATCTTAATTGAAATATTTAGGTATTCCATCAACACTTTCAACATGCACTTTCTTTTTCAAAAGCAAATTAACCACTAACCAAGGTAGAATATGCTCGATCATAAATGGGTACTAATAAATGTCATAGGATTCCATTATGCAGAATATGTTCTTTGAAAAATAAATTTATATGAAATTACATGACATAATTTATATGTACTTCATTTTTACACTTCATTAATTTACCTATAAATTTATTATCATAAATATCTATAACATATATTAATTTATACAAAGAACCTACAACTATTTGTCTTCTCAGTAGAGTTGTTAGGTTAACCAGGAAAGGAAAATTCATCTCAGGTAATAGATGGGTGAGGAAAGTAGCTTTCTTGTTTTTATAAGTAGAATAAAAGTGCATAATTACATAAATATAAATAAGTATATTACATATATTTTTAAATTAAAAGGTGTCATCTAAAAATCCACTTTTTAGTTTTACAAGTGAAAAACTTAAGAATAGAATCAGGCACAGAATATAACTGGTCAAGCAACTTTTTCTGGGTATATACCCTCTTTGGTTGTTATTTTTGTTGCTATTCTTTCAAAATGATTTTTATTGTTATTTTTTATAGTTGTCCCAACTTTTCCCCTTTTGCCTTCTGCGCACGCCACCCCTGCTCCTGCAGGCAATTGCCACACTGTTGTCCATGTCTGTGGGCCATTCACACGTATCCTTTCTTTATTGAGAACTAAATCAAATCCTGTTTCTCACATTCAGGCTTCTCTTACCATATTCCTACATTTTTGTCTTTTGGCATACCATATTAAAATTTACATGAAATCATGTGATGCGTCATTTTCCAAGTTTAAGTAGAGATAATATGCTGAACTTTAATTACATATCCTAGAATATAATGAGTAAATGAGACAAACTGTTAATTGATAAAATGAATTTGATTGTCTTAAATCTCCAATTTTACACATTATTTAAAAATCTAGTCTTCAGAAAAGAAAGAGGGCTTCCTGTACTTTTTGCAGAGCTATGGTGACAGGGCTAACTTCAATAACAGCACTGTCCAGGGTTAAAAATATTATGTAAAAGTACAAAGAAAAGGAAGAAATAAGTGTATAGACAGACTATGTATATGAAATGCAATTTCTATAATATCATCACTTCTCACCATTTCCATCTGTTTCACACCTAGACCAACATTTCAAACCAAAGTTTCCAATGCCCTGTTGTACATCTTTACATGGACACTCTTAGGTACTTCAAGTTAAATTCATAAGACATTATAATATGGTTTTTAATTATAATACGGCTCTTAATATCCCTGAATTCAAATTTCAAGTCCTCCAAATTCAAATTTCATCTGTAAAATCAAGATAATAACATTACCTATCTCTTAGGTAGGATTGATGCTACAGTTATAATTAGCTAAAGCATGTAAATCATCAGGCATATAGTAAGTGGTATATAACGGTTTAGTGACTGGCAATACATGCTGACATTGAAATTTACATTGATTACTAATTTAGTATCCTGTTATATTACTAGTTTAGTATCATATTATTATATTTTATCAAGATATAAAAATAAGTGATTGATATTTAAACATCTATTTTTAAAATTAATATGTCCTTTCATGTGATTAAAATAGAACTATGGAACTTTTGTGATGATTTTCTCTTTTATTCAGTAATATTTATTTAACACTTGCAATGTACTAAATGTGATATAGATATAAGAATTCACGATATTAACCAATTATTATATTATTCTTAAAAGACTAAGATTGTGAAATGTTATTCAGGGAAAAATATCATTTGCGTTATACTATCGTAGTTATATAGTAGATGTATTCAAGGGAATGGGTGTAAGTCTAAGATCTTTCACAGATATTTGATCTCTGCTCTCAATTTCTCAATTTGTAAAATGAGTGGTTTGATTATATTATAGCTAATAACCATTTTATTTCTAAATATTGTATACTACTAAATGACCCATAAGCTAGCATTGCATGCTTATCTTAAAAAAGCAGATAAACAAAGATGAGATATTTTTTGTTTGTGTATCATTTTTGGAGTAAAACTGCAGTGAAATAGATTATCAATATATCTCTTATTTTTACCATAGGTAAAAAATATCAATATTCATTACAGTGGAGAAATTCTACCTATGCTCTCGTCCTTTTCCAGGTCAAAACATCTGCCTCTTTGAATACTGCTTTGCTTTGTGGAACTACAATAAAATGTCAATCTGAAATTGGGCAGTACATGAAATCATTGTGGGCAGTCTCCTCAATTAAAGGGCCCTCTTTAACATCTTTATTCCCTCAACAGAGCTGTAGGACTAGCTGGCAACTTGAGTCACTCACAAAAGCCAAGCATTTTTCAATATAATAACAGTAGTTTTCAGGTAAATTATAACCTGTAACTCTCAAATTTTCTAGTCAGTAGCCAAGAAAACTCTGACAGCTCTCTAATTTTGGTGTCTATTCTCAATTACAAACCCAGTAACTGCAACAAAGGCTGTGCTATTTTGGATGAATTTTTATCTAATTTTAGATTTGAAAAAGGAAAATGTTTGCTACAATATATTTTAATTAAATGTATTGAGGGGACATTGTTTAATAAGATGATATAGGTTTCAAGTGCACAATTCTATGATACACCAACTGTGTATCGCAGTGTGTGTCCACCACTCAAAGTCTTATCTTCCGTCCCCACATGTGTTACCCCCTTTGCCCTTTACTGTATCCCCTTTCCTTTGGGAACCACCATAGTGTTGTTTGTATTTATGAGTTTCCAAGGTAATGATTTTACATTTTTTTTCTGAGAGATGTTTTTTTTAAAAATGGTAAATCAATGAGTAGCTTAAAATGTGACCTTTAAAAAAGATTTACATCAATAATTGATTATCAGATTATTTTAACACATTGATGATGTCCTTACATATTTTAAAAATAACTTTAGTCATTTGAAATAGGAAAAATCCTGAAACATATACTTTCTTTCCTTAAAATGTTAATTAGATTTATTGGACTGACATCGGTTAATGAAATTATATAGACTTCAAGTGTCAAATCTTATAATGCATCATCTGTGTACTATATTGTACGTCTACTACCCAAAGTCAAATCTTCTTCCATCGCTGTACATTTGACCTCCTTTCCCCTTTACTACCTACCAATTCTCTCTGGGAAAACTGAAAAGCCATACGCAAAAAAAAAAAAAAAAAATGAAACTAGACTGCCATTTGTTTCTATACACAAAAGTTAACTCAAATCAAACAGTATGAAACATTAAATTACTTTGAAACAATAAGTTACATAGAAGAAAATATACGTACTAAACTTATAGACCTTGGTGTTAGAGAGAATTTTCTGAATTCCAAGTCAATGCCAAGGGAAGTAAAAGCAAAAAATAAATGGATGGGACTGTATCAACTAAAAAGGATAACTTAGGATAAACTAAAAAGGATATACTTAGGATAACTTTAAAACTGTTACTCCTTGCCTTTAAGATCAAAATATAAAATGTCAACATTTAAATTTAAAAGTGCACAATTGAAAACTTTGTAAGCCCTTTTTTAAATAAACATTTTCAGAATGAATAACATAAAGGTAATAGGCAATCAGAACCATGTAATTTTTGCCATTGTTATGGGTACAATAAGACCAACTGGTACCCAGCATAACACTGAAACATGGGAAGTAACTGCTGATTACCATTTGTATTTTCTAGAGGTCGAAACCAGTTTATTGGACAAAGTAACTAATCAATTAGATTTCATGAGTCTCAGTTCTTCTGTGTCTATACTGGTTACCACTGTGTATTTGTAGTGACAGGTTCATGGGCTGAAAAGAGTGGATCAGAACAACATATTTATGTACTGGTGTAAGAGTTCCTGGAATAGATTGACTCTTGGAGGTATACCAAAAAAATGTATGATCTTTTCCTGTTTGATTAATGTTATTGTTATTATAAAGTGTTCCTCTTTATATACATTCAAGATCTTTTACTTAAAATTGATATTGTATGATATACATAAGTTCCTTTTGATATTGCATGCATGCTATTTCAAATTATTCTAAGTGTTCATAGAACTGTCATATAAACTACATGTGATGGGAGTGACTTTTATCTGATTTTACAATCTTAAACTATTATGTGGTGCATTTTTAAAATTTGTATATAATGATTTGTTTTTGTCTAGTTCTTCATCTTATTATTCCTTTTCTATTTGTCTTTCATTTAAGTAATTTTGTTCTTGTACACTTTTCTTGATTTTGTTTAATTATTTATCTGTGTTATATTGTAGCATTCTGAGCAAATGATTAGTTTGAATTCTCTGTTGGGCATTTTCTATATCTCCATTTCCTAGTGATCAGTTACTGGAAGTTTACTGTGTTGCTTTGATGGAGTCACTTTTCCCTAATCCTTTGTGATTTCTGTAGCCTTGTGTAGGGATGGGCATATTTGATGATGTAATTACCTCTCCCACACTTTATGGGCTGCCTTTGTTAAGGAACTATCTTCCTCTGTGGGTGGGAGTAAACCGGAGCATGCTGTGACCCTGGGTCTAGTGCTCAGGGTGCCAAGTGTGAGGGCATCATGACTCCTCAGGCGCTGTGGTCCACCACATCAATGACTGTGTGTTCCTTGGCCAACCCTGCATGAGAGGTCCACAGAGGCTGCAGGGAATGTTGGGGTCCTCAGCAGCACCTTCAGGTCCTGTGGCTGAGTAGGGATCAGGCAGGATACTGTAGTTGTCACAGCTGGTGGTATGCATACACTTGGCTGCAGGTACCTGTGTAGTGGCAGGGAGAGTTGCAAACACACATGTAGTAGTGGGGGCCAGAACCAGACAAAAGGGCCAGGTCCAATTGTGAACTCACTGGCAGCTGTGGGAACGTTTGTCATCATGCACTACGGTGATTGCTGGTTCTCACCAGGGGCATAGAGCAGTGAAGGCTGGTGTCAGGAGTCAAGCTAGGTGTATGCAGATGCACAGTTGGAGGGGCTGGCTCACTATAGGTGAGCCCCACAGTGCAGGATAATGACAGGAAGAAGGACCAAATGTAGGTCCAAAAGCAACCGTGTGGTCCTGGCATGTACTCCTGTGGCTGTACTCCAGTGGAAAAAATCACTGTCTCCATTTTCCTACTGGCAGTCACATGATGGGATGCTGGGTACAGGGCTTGCAGAGTGACAGCTGGGAAATTATCCCCAAGAGTGCATATGGAACTGGGGGTCAGTCATGGGGCCCTAGGCTGGTGTCTCATACTTGCTCATCCACAGAGCCTGGGTTGGCTGCCGGTGTGAGTTCCAGGCTCCAAAGGGGCAGGAGGTTGGAGCGTATGGGAGAGTGCAGGGAGTGTTTCAGGCAGGTGGCATCTGCCAACAAGAATATCTGTGGTTCAGGGCAAAAGCCTGGTAAAATCATTAGGGGGTCCACAGAGGCTGTATGGTACCTTGGTTTCTTCAGTGGCAAAAACTGCTTGTGTCATCTGCAGAGCAGTCACTGAAAACCACTTGTCAGTCCTGCTCTGTGGCCGACGCTTGCAACCTCAGCTTTGCTTCCTTGTTCCTTGTCATTTCCATACATCTCAAGCTTTGCTGGTCTCTAGGTGAGGTGAGACAGAAGTAATCATTTGTACTGTGCCCCTAAAGGCTGGAAAACCTTGTTACTTGCTGGTGAGGGGAGCTCTTTTTAGCTGGAGTTTCTCTTGGTGCTGAGCAATGCTTGCATGGGGTTGCTATCAAGTTTGTGTTCCCCTGTGCTGCTGACATTTCTTAAGTGGACTCTAGACCTCTCCCAGAGATTTTTTTGTTATTGTTCATGGACAGCTGTCTATTGGTCTTTTTCAGGGGATGCAGGCAGGATCCCCTACTCTGACATCTTAATGATGTCACTGCTACTCTCTGACCATTTTAATTCAATATTTTTAAAATTAAAAAATATGCTAGCCAACTATTCAGTAATCAAAGAAAGATGTTGTCATGTGATTTAATTTTTCTCTCCAGTATTCCACTGGACACAAAACAGTTGAGTTTGAAAAAACAAGGAAGAAGACAGTTTGTTGCCTTGCTAAACAAGAGTGCAAGAGTGCATATTAAAATTTAACTTGTCAGGGAGGGTGGGCTGGGATGGGAGTGGGGGACGGAAAACTGTACTTGAACAAGAATTAAATAATAAAAAATTTAAAAAATTAACTTGTTCATAATATAAGTGGATAACAATTTTGCACATTTTTCTAACATGACTCTATATACAGATTATAAGTGATAACATGTTGTAACTTTGAGCTGCAAAAACTATCGACAGTTTTAAAGAGCACTGTTGATATTAGTAAATTTAGAGATGTTTTCAAATTTATGTATTACCTATTAGAATTCAAACTCAGTAATTTAAATTCTATCAAATTCTCCAAAAAGACAGAGGCTGGCCTTGTACTTAATCATGAGCCAATGAGTGAACTGAAATAGAGGAGCTAGAAAGCAAAGTGGGGAAATCAGGATGTGCAAAGCCTTAGGTATTGCTCTTTATAAGAACATTTTGATGCCAGTAGTAAAATGTATGGGAGTGTAAAGCAAAACAAAACAAAAACATCTCATATTTAATCTTGCTTACTGGTTCATTCACAAAACTTTTCTCAACAGAGAATGATGTCATCGTGCTTGACATTGATAGTTATTGAATTCTTTTTATTTGAATTTTATTTTTTATTATTGTTCAAGCACAGTTGTCTCCACTTTCCCCTCACCATCTTCCCTCACCCCAGCCACCCCCACCCACCCACCCTCAATCCTGTCCCCCTTTGGCTTTGTTCATGTGTCCTTTATACATGTTCCTTTACAACCCTTCCCATTTTCCTCTGAAATCTCCAGAGTATTTCAACCCATAGCAAACCGAATGATACCCTAGGAATTCCATACAACAATTAACAAGATTACCCGTGCTGTTATACGACTGTCCACCTTCCAAAAGCATTTGCTTTGATACTCAGGAGAAAAAAGAAACAGGCACGCGAAAAAGCAGTGCTTTATTTACTCTTTTATTGAATGCTGGTCTTTGAGAATCTAAAGATTATCCCTGATTTCAAAGGAATTGAACTGAAAGGCAGGGAGTAAAATGAAAATCTGAAGCTGTCTGATTTCTGCTTTTGTCAGATATTTACTCTCTGCGTGTGGCCTTTTATCAGGACATCTCCAAAGGAAATGCATTGTGTCACAAGAGTGCTTTTTTGCTTCAGCTCTCACATGCCTGATTTTCCAAAGGGAGTAATTTCTGCTAGCAGCAATTAAAGGTAGATCTCAAAACTCTTAAGTTTCAAATAGAACTTGATATTTCATGCTCATCGACAGAGTATTAAATAACAAAACCAACTTGAAGAAAAAAACCACTGTCTCCATTTCTACTCTATTCGATGCATTCGGAAATCATTTCTTCCAATCCAGTCATCACTCATCAGAGCTCTTTACTGACACACGTGTAGGAAGCAGATAGTTTGCAGTTTGGTACAAGTGTACCTGTGCACTTAAACACCCTGTTATCTCTACTGTCTTAGCTCCTTCCTTCCTTTCCCCAACATTTCAAAAACAGATTTCAGCTACCCATGCCTCAGGGGAGAAGACACTCACTTAAAATACAAAAAGAAGAGTTTACTGATGATTAAAGCAAAGTTCAGAAGAATGTTTGAATAGTAGCTAACATAGCAACCTGTAGGGAAAGAACTAAAAATAAAAATCTGTGGAATGAGCTACTTTGTCTATATCAGAGGTTAGTAAACTATGGTCATGGGATAAATCTGGCCCAATACCTGCTTTTGTACAGCTCGCATGCTGAGAATATTTTCCTTTAAATATTTTAGATGGTTAGAGAAAAAGTTGAATAATTCTTCTGACACACAAAAATTATATGAAATTCAAATTTCATTGTTTGTAAGCAAAATTTTGTTGGAATATAGCCAAACACATACATTTGTACATTGTCTGTGGATGTTGGACGTTCTGCATTTAATTACAGGGTTTAGCAGTTGCAACATAGACAGTATGGCTTTCAAAGTCTAAAATGTTTACTACCTGGCCCTATACAAAAAAAAAAAAAAAAAGAAGTTGGCCATTTCCTGGTATAAACTCTTCAATACACTGTTTTAACTATACCAATTATTTTCTCAGTCCACCATCATGTATCATGATGATGTGCTCCATGGACTCCAGAGTTCCTCTCTGCCTGTAGACTCAAGTCAATAATGGGTACAGGCAGAATGCAATAAACTACTTAGATTTATTGTTTGTGGCCCATTGTTTGTCCAGGAAGAAATGCCAATGAGGCACCTGAGTATGGAGGGAGGAGAATTCTGAAATCATAAAGAATGGAAGAAAGGAGGACCAAACAAGTCAGAAAATTCTGGGAGAAGCTAAAAATAAGTTTAACTTTCTTACTCCACACTAAATGCTGTTTTTTAGATACTTAGTGTAACTGTCTACTCATTGAACACTTACTACAATGTATGTGGTATTTACTAGTGTTGGCCCATTTTACAGATGGAACTGAGATAGAGAAAATATACAGCATGCCCATGGCACACAACCGACAGGTGACAAAGACAGGAGTCAAATCCAGAAAATCTAGAGCCACCATTAACTAGTTGTATGGTCTTAAAGAAGTTGTGTTGCTCTCTAAATATTGTCATGATGGTTTATATGTATAATGGGGATAACTAAAGCAGCCTATGGGGTTGAAAGAAAATAAGGAATTTCTAAGTACAGTAATTAATGCACACCAGCACTTGTCTCAGATTTTGTTAAAACCTAATAGATATTCTACACAATCACCATTACTTCATGGGCATCATCAGAAAATGGAACAATTGTCATATATCACATTTGAAAGACAAATATTTGTGAAAATGCAAAGAAAAATCATTAGACTTGGGAAACTGTAAATAGAGAGAGACAGAAAAGATCAAAGATAGGAAAGGAAAACCATGTCTACTTGGTGAGATGGATGTGTAATCAATTAACTGTGACAGCACATTTATAAAGTGCTTTGGAATGGAAGAAAGAAAAAAGGTCTTATTTTTGCCTTAAGGGATACCAAAAACTTCTTGAAGAAGTTGAAACTGAAGCCCAGGGAAGTTTGAATAAATGTTTATGAATCAAACACGATTGAGAAAATAATCTAGGCAGAAGGAATCTAAATTTTTATTTTCTTATTTTTTTCTAAATGGAAAAGGGCAAGATCATGTGTTTAAAAAATGTATAGCAGTCTGATACCCGCATCATATGGCTGATGATCAGACAATGGAAAACAGAGCATGAGATGATTCCCGGAATATAGGCGGGTACATATTTTGAAGAATCTATGCCATACTTATTGACTTGGAACTTCTATAGGCATTGGGAGCCAGTAAAGAAATTTTGTCAGGGAGTGGTATTATCAAATTTGTGATCATAAAAGGCATTTTTGTTGGTGATAATGAGGATGAATTGCAGGAAGGTGTTCTATGAGGAGGAGATGTCAGTTAAAACGTCATTGCAATAACTTGAAGAAAACACTGATAAAACTTGTAGGGTACAGTGTTACTAAAAAGAAGTTAGTGATGTCTCAAAAGGTAGCATCTGTATGGACTGGATGTAGTGTGCTAATCCCCTTCTCTTCTGAGGCAGGATTTGGGAGAGATGCCTTTCTGGCTCAGGGACTATCCAGATGGTTTGGGAAGGGCTTGGGGTACGTGAATTTCATGGAAAATATTCATGGCTTTAATGTTAGACCTACATAAAAAAATTCTGCAAGAAGAGTTCAAGTTTTAAAAGTAGAGAAGACTTAGGGAGGTAAGTGAATGTGAAATAGCTAAACCAAAGTGATAAACATTTCATAAAAATACATGAAATATTTAGCAGGTGTGAATATTTATAAGAAAAACAGATTTCTAGTGGAATTTGCAGATTTGTTATCAAATGTATCTTATTTATCTACGTAAATTTTTTCTATGATAAACACTGAGAAGAGGGGTTAAGACTAGTATTACATAGTGGGTTCAATATAATTAAACTGAACTTTCTTTGGACTTGAAAGAACACAGATCTTCATTTCATTATAGGATATTCACTTATTCCATCTGCCTATTTTAGGAGAGCACCGAAGTGTGGTGGTCAGCCTTTCCATTGTGGTCACTGTGGAAGGGCCGGTTCACATGGCAAGTTAAAGGACTGATTCCCATAACCACACAAGCAGCTGAATGACAATTTTTAAAAATACTATCCAACAAAAAATTGTGGTTGTAATTTTAAAAAGTTGATCTTTTCCACCTACTAATTTAAACATCTTTGTTTCATGTGTTACTAACAATAACAAATATAAAGCCAAATTATATACCTGCAATTAAAATAGTGAGAACATGTATTTGGGTTTGACTGTCTTTATAAGCATATACTGTAGCTCCATATATCAAGACAGAGAGAAGTCTCATGAGTGGGTTTAGGCTGTCTTTCATAAGTAACATAAATTGTACAGTATCTCATTGTAGCAAAGTGGAAATTATTACCGAACAATTCATGTTAAACATATTGTCAAGATGAAAACTAATGTTCAAAAGTTGCCACAGCATGTAGTAAAACTTAATTAATCCTTAATTAATTGAAAGGGATATTGCATAGCATGTGAGCAGTGTATGTTTGCATATAACAAGGTAACAAGAAAAATACAATAATTTAAGTAAATTAGTCTATACCGGTTCATTCCTTGTCCAGTGTTAAGTCCTAAAATGGCTTGAAAGACTATAGAGAGGGCATATATTTCCTTCTGAACTGTTCTTTCTTTGTATATGCAATAGCTTTTTCTATTGTCACAAATAACAATATAAATTTTATGATTTTAAAGAGTAAAATTCAGTGGCATTTAGTACATTCACAGTGTTGTATGACCTTCACCACAGCCTTATTAAAAATGTTTCTTCTCTCCCAAAGAAATCTGTACCTATTAGGTAGTCACTCCCCATTTCACCCACTTCTAGCATCTGTCAACCCATGTTCTATCCTACGGGTTTGCCTGTTCTAGGTATTTCATGGAAGTGAAATTAAAAAATATATTACTTTTTTGTTTCTGGCTTCCTTTACTTGTCATAATGTTTCAAGGTTTATCCATGTTGTAGCGTGAATCAGTACTTCATTCATTTCCATGATGTAAGTCATCTCCATGGTTTAAACCCATGTTTAAATATATGCACATATGCATATATATGATGTATATCTATTTCATTACTGAACCAATTTACTTTTTTATATTTGGGGTTAGGGAGAGAACTAGGCTATATTAAGGTACAATAAGAAAAAAAGAGAGACAGAATTCTTCTGTCTTCATTTAATCCTCAGTCATAACAGGTGTTGAACAAAAACATCTGAACCAGCACCCCCTGAATTCTCTATGGTTTAGTCAGAAGAGAACTTAGGTGCTCTTGTGTTTCCTGTGTTCAGAGTGTTTAATGTAAACTCTTTCTTCACAATTAAATAAATTGAACTGCATAAGCAAAGTGAGACACATATGGAAAAAATCATTTCCAAGTTCTTTGGCAATATATGCTATATTGTGACTGCATCATAGATTGAACGTCTCAGACAAATAGCAGTGTCGGCCCAAGAGCTCTTAAACTGTAAATGCTTAGGGATCGTTCACAATGCATCTTTTGATGTAAACACACCGTAGGGATTTACAATCCTCCTTAATGGCTTCTGCATTTCTCCTTTCTATTATACAGTGGCGGAGCATTATTTTTGTGATTCTATTCTGAAATGGAATGTTGGATACAAGAAAATATGTATACATAAATATACATTTGAAATTTGTATTTTCTGTTATTTAAAATGGACATATTGTAAGTAGTTAAGGTATTTTCTTGAAGCAAAAAAAAAATCAAAATTATCCTTCTATTTCTACAGTTTCTTCAACTGTAAGTCACGTTCCACCAAAATAGAAAAGCCAAAATTCTATTTTACTTGGTAAGTACTGATTCAGATATACTACTTTTTTACTCTTAAACTTAAAACTTACTAAATTCTATTATAAGGATAAATAAAATTGTCTTTATTTTTATCCAGATTGTCATGATATGGGCCCTAAATTTCTAGCTCATATTGTAGTCTAGCTAGCAATATCAAAATATTATCCAAAATAAATCAAAAAGAAAAATTACGAGTCTGTGTGTAGGAGTCTAGGGAGCTGGCCTGATTCATTCAACAGAGGCCAGCCTCCTTGGGCAAAGCCTGACGGAGGAGAGTGAGGAGTTCCTAGAGGCGAAGGGGAACACACACAATGTTTGCTGATGTTGCCACCGTGACACACAGAGACAATTGTTCAGGCAATTGTCTTCCCAGCTACAGTCAGAAAGCGTCATATCATGCATGAATCAAAAATATGTCTTTGTGCTTCCATAGTCTGAGAGATTTTAGAAATATTCTTCTTATGCATTTTATGGCCTCTTGTGTATTGGAAGTGAGAACAGCATTAGAACTCGAGCTAGTTGTGAAAAACACATTCTATAAATTTCTTTATCTTTGACATCATAGATCCTATGGACTTCTAGCTAGCTCAACAATGATCTGAAATTCTTATGTTAATATTCTGCTGCCTGGAAGTTTATAAGAAAGATTTTAATTAACATAGAAAAAACTCGTGTGACGTTTTCTCTCATCAAATTAGGGAAGTTTTCCATCATTACTTTTTCAAACAGATGTTCTATTCCTTGCTCTTCTTCTTCTCCTTCTAGTATCCCTATTATATGGATATTATTACATTTCATGTTGTATTGCAGCTCCCTTACCACCTCTTCATTTTTTTTCTGAGTCTCTTTTTCTTTTCTTGCTCATTCTGGGTGTTTTTTTCTACCTTGTCCTTCAGCTTGCTGATTTAATTCTCTGCTTTATCTGACCTGCTAGACTTTAATTAACATAAATGTGAAGGAAATGAACATGTCTATTTCACAAGAGGTTCAAGTTCATCCACTTTTTCTTTAACACATGCCCATTACATAAAAGTTTAGATTGGGATTGAAATATATTTAATTTTCAAATAATTTATCAAATATTATAATACTTAAAAATGAAATTAGGCTCATTGTACTTTCTACTATATTAAATATACCATTAAATAATTGTCATTGGATTAACAGATGTTCAGATTTAGGCACCTGCAAATTTGATTAAGGAGCAGCTATGTTCAATTCCTCCCAAATCTTGGGAAAATCTTTCTACTTTTTGGATATTACAAGAACATTAATGTTTATCTTTTTTTACTTTCTTTTGCTAGCCCCCCAAAAGACAAAAATTTCCAAACAAATAAATAGCAGGTATTTTTTTCCTCACTTCCAATTGGGGAGCAGTCCAATCCTGAAGACAACATAGCTTTATACATTTTTTTTCCTTCAGTGACCAGTAGGCCTTATTCTATTGCTCAACTGCAGTCCATTTCTTTCTATTCATGTGAAGGTCTTTACATATGTGTGTGTGTACACGTTATATATAATAAATGTTATATATATATATATATATATATATATATATATAAAATGGCAAAATGTGAATGGTTTATAATCAGCAAGGGCAAGGGTGTCATTCTACGGCTATTCTCATTTATTTAGGAGCACTGTGCATATAAGAAAAATTTCAACCTGGGACAATACCATTACCTCCCCAACAGCCCCTAACCCATTATTGCCAATGAGCTATTGTGCAGATTCTGCTACAATAAATAATCTATTTTAGTTATAAACATGGGCACTCTGTCCTCTAACAGGAATGCTGTGTCCATCCCTTCAGCAACTGGCTGTGTTATTCACTCGAGTTATCTTTTATAATGGAATCTCCTGAAATATTGCTTGGCTCAAACAAGAAAATGAGCATATATTTTAATTGCAGATGCTCATCTGTAGTTATATCATGGATTAGAAATAAAATCAGTATACTATTATATGGGAGCAGCTAGCAAAAGATACCAGAAGTGTGTAAACAAATGTGAATCATCTATGAAGTGATTACTTGAGGCAATATTACCTCATAATTATAGGGTAGTTTGTGGTGAATCATGATAAAATGAAAATAAAACCACCTATATGCTTTTCAGAGGGGAGACAAAATTTTTATTTTTTTTTTAAATTCCAGAAGGAAGGAGATATGGGGGAAAGAATATAAAGCAATGTTAACATTTATGTTAATGACATGCATAAAAGTTGTGATATCAATAGAACATTTTTAAATTATGGCTTCCCACAGACTCCAGCAAACATGCTCCTTACTAGACTGTTTTGCATTTATGCACTGATATGCAGATGTATTATTATCATTGTAAATATTGGAGAAGTGGAAGATTAGGCAAGTTTCAAGGACTGCATCAGTCTCCACGAGTCCCCTGTGTTTCTGCATGTCTATGAGCGAGGCACTATGTCCTTCATCATCTGTCTAAGAATATTTATACAGCAAACAGCCTAGGGAGATAGAAATAGTGCCTCCCTCCACAGCCAAGGGCAAGCTACTTACTGTAAAGTGCGATAAAGATAATGTTTCCCCTCTGGATCAAAGGACGGGCTGGCTTCTCGCCCAGTATAAAATATTTGGCTTCTTAAGCCTGGTGTTCCTCTCCTATAATGTAACACATTACAGTGTGCAGGCATCATATGGTCCTTTTCCATGTCATGCTGTGAGAATTAAAATGGGGCCACTGTTATTTGTGTGACTAAGAAATTCAGCTTTGTCTTTGATACAAAAGTCTTGTGTCATCCATCAGCAACCATGAAAATGTGGCAAGCTGACTTACTAGCTTATAAATAGGGTCAAAATCTTAGAGCCGACAGTCACAGTTCCTGACAGCTAAGGCCTCAGAGGAGGGATGGTTTAAGATTACAGTTACAAGGAGAAGGTGGAGTAGTGTCACATTTAGGGTTTGAAAGGCACCATGGAAATATAGGATGGGAAAAATATGTCCAATTGTTTTTTCACAGGAAAAACATGTATGTAGATGATTCTCACATGTATGTATTTTATTGCACTTTATTTTATTCCATGCTAATTCTCTAAACAAAACTGCATCATATCATCTAGTAGCTAAATGTAACCAAAATTACTTCACTTTTGTTTTAGCTCTTTAACTTTTTAGAATTAGAAAACATGATAATAGTTTTTTTAAATGTTATGAAAAGGCATGGGTTATCCCAGCTTTAATGACACATGCACAGTATAAGAAAAAGCAGGAAGATAGTAAGTCATTGAAATTTATCAGGCTTATTGTTTAAGACACTACGCAATACATGTACCTGACCTAAATGGAAAATTAGGTCCCTATAATCCCAGAGATAGAAAATTTATAATTGAATATTTGTAATTAAATATGTTATATTGAGCCCACATACAAATGTCTGCAAAGTAGACTTTCCTATTTTATAGATGATCGACTTATGCTCAGAAAGATTAAAGAAACATACTTAAAGATTTGTCTATTTACTTGGCACGAGGTGTCTGCACATGGCCTCTGTTCAGCTATGCTTCAATTGTCACGTGTGTTGCCACTCTTGAACACTCCTTACTCTACGAAGAGTAGGAGGAGAGAGCAGACAGCCTTGGCTGATTCTGAAGCTTGCCTGCCAGGTTCAAGGTGGAGTCACAGTGGCCTGGCTGCTGTGTCCCAGTCTTCCATCTGTAGTCCACATCAGCAGAACCAGTGTCCTGAAAGAGGACATCTGACTGCTCCTCAGAAAATGGCAACAAGGAGTAAAATCCTCACTTCAATGTTGTAGCTTAAAGAAATGAGCTCATGAGCACACTTAGGAAACTCTCTGGGCATCCCCGAAAATATACTTCTATGAAGGACTGGCCTTTCTATAATTGTTGGATAGAGAAAAGTAAAACGGGGTATCACTACTGCATGACCCTCATTTTAATGTTCAGCTTCGAAGGCTGGAAAAGCAAGGAGGAAGATCTTTGGCTGTTTTCGTTTTCTCCACTCAATTATAAGCTCTTAAGGATATGATCAATGTCTTACTCATCTCTGTTTGGACTTTTTCAATGATTGTCACAGCAGCTGCCAAATAAATGCTTAATAAATTAATGACTAAGTTAATGGATAATAATAAATAAAATACATAAAAATAACCAAAAGAAAAAATAAGTGATGAGAGAAAGTATGAGCAATAGGAAAGTGTTTATTGAAAGTCAAGATGTTTAGGAGAAAGAAGTAGGAAGTAGTAGTTTTCTATAACCCCCCAAAGCTTAAAGTTATAAACTCACTTCAAATAATGTGAAAACTACTTAACTTTTAGTGGAGAGAAAATGCAAGAAGACAAATATCAAAGTTAAAACAGGAATATTAAGTTACTAGATTGTCTTGCTTAATGAGGTACTGATCAGATTTAGGAAGACAAGAGATATTCTTTTTTTTTTTTTTTAGTAAAAAAACTTTTTATTCATTTTAATTAGGTTTTCAGCTGCTTTTGTCTTTGGAGGCTTTTAAAAAGAAAACCGAATTAGGTCCACTTCAATGTCCACTGATTTCTTTTTATGAAATTTGTATGATACTGGCAGGTCATATCTCAGCTCTGCAATGATGTCTGTCTTGATTTTCCATTCTGCAGCTTTCTTTTGAATATGTTCTCTAGGTGAGGATTTGTGTAAAGAATATACTGCTGTTCTTGCCGATTCCAAAGCAGTCTTCAAAAATGCCATATCTGTCCCTTTATTATTTTTGGTCCCAAAAGGAGGATTCATAATTATTGTATCAAATGACTTGGACATTCTGTTAGATAATGAGCACACATCGCATTGAACCATGTCAACATTTGTTAACTCTAACTCCTCCACATTCCTATGAAATATTTCCAATGCATCTTCATCTATGTCAAATCCAACACACAACCCTGCTCCTAGCAGCGCAGCCCCGATGCTAAGTACTCCACAACCGCATCCTAGATCTGCAACCACTTTATTCTCAATGTCACCATACGTGTTATGGATCGTATAGAGTATGCATGCTGCGATGTGAGGCCTGGTGGGATGCTGTTCTAGAAATAGCTTGGGCTTTTCGAATCCATCCACTTGTTGCCGGCGACTCTCTAGTTCCTTAAGCCTTAATTTCTTCATTTTAAAAAAAGTGTGGGCTCTCCGGGTTTAAAGGCGCTGGATCTGCATTTGTTGTACAGCGTCGGGACATTTCAAGAGATATTCTTAATGATATGATTGCATTTGGTACATCATTTATTTATTTTTTTAATTAGCACTTCTTCAGAGAACGTAGATAGGGAGACTATTCTGTGCTACAAGCTATAAAGAGGCCATGCTGTGTGATTATATCAATGTGAATAATTCCAGCCACACAGTACCGCAAAGACTAGCAGAGAAGACAGACACAGAAACAGTAGTACAACCATGAGTGGGGCAGTGAGCTAGAGAAGCATAGAAGAGAGAGGTGGCATCCTGCATCCTGGCCAATCAGAAAGCACCCCCAGTGAGGAAATGCTGACGAAATTCGCTCCCCTCACAAGAGAAAAGCATCCCCCTGCAGGTTTATGCCTGAGTATCCTCAGTTCTCCACTAGAGACCCTTACCCACAAATAACTATAATCCTTTTTAGCCCCTCCGCATGCTCTTGTCTGAGCAGGTTCAAGTCTATTTTGGCTTCATACTTCTCACAGCAACCTTACGAATGTGTGCATATGTGTTGGGAGAGGGACAGGGATGTAGTGGGAATACTAGAGACTTAAAAAAAGAAAGGAAAACAATAATGCTAAATGATTTGCTTTAATTTGAACATATATTAAATTAAAAATCATTTCTTTAAAAAAATTGGTGCGTTTAAACTTTATATGATAAATTAAGACATTGCTTTTCAAGCTAATGTTTGAAACTAATGTTGAAAGCAATGTGTGGGAAGAGCTGATAAAACTGGCCTCTGTGTCATCTGTGACCTGACTTGTCACTCCTGTTATTTGCATTCTACATTGCTTACTTTTTAAGATGAACTAAAGTTAAATGTTTAATGATATTCAAAGTTTGAAATCTATTTTTACCTATACAGAAATTCCTCCATTATCACACATTCCTGAAACATTTTCTCACCCGAACATTTTCCTGCTCTGAGCAAAAAGTATGGATTTTTGGTAAACTTTTTAACTGCCTTTGAGTAATAAGCAGTGACCATGATGGGACCTTGAATGTGTACATGTGTGTAATGTTGTAATATATCTCATATTTGCTCTTGTTGTATTCCGATCATCTACACACTACACAACAGTGGTAATAGCAAGCTTGCCAAGATCAATTAAATTCATTTAATTTAATTTTGGCCACTTGGTACAAATTGACATGTGGTTTAGGAAGAATAAAATACATGACAACACACATTTTCTGACTTGGGAAATCTCTGTAACAGCAAGTTATGGTATGTAATGACTTGTGGCAAAAATGTTTCCTCAGTTCAAGTCGATGTTATAGTATTAGTTTGCTTTTTAATTTCTATCTAATAAAACTGATTAAAAAAGGAAAGCAATCTAAAACAAGCACTATTAATTTTTGGTGTAGTTTAGTTACAGGGAGAAGAACTGGGTACAACAAATCATAAAAATCAAACATTTTTATTTTGTAAATATCTTTTAGGTTAAAACTTTGAATTTGCCATTCTTAAGTAGTATTCAGTATGGTACATACTGAGAATTACCAGATTTTTTCTTAACACTATAGATTAAACCTTTCGCTTTAAAATAAAAGAATAATTCTCCTTGACTAAAGAAATGTATATTGAATAGGTTGAAAAAATGTGTATTTTCTAAGATGCTCTCATTAAAAATATTTGAAAGGTTATTTGTAATTTTTATTTTTGGTAAAATAATAGAATCATTTACATTTATTCATGCACATCTGTGTTCTTAGTCATATGCATTCTGCTTTATAGAAGATGAATATTTAAATATCAGGGTTGTATGCCAGGGGCAATGTCAGTAAATGTCGCCCTTCTTTGAAACACAACAAGTAAATAACTCTAACACCTTAACCATTCCTCACAGAGTCGGCCCAAGAAGGCGGCCAACTCATCAATTTTCCCCAGGACTACTGCATTAAAGCCCTGCGAGTACTGTTTAGGTAGATAAAAATAAATCATAAATAAATGTAGGCCTTTGACCACTCATCATTCATTCACATCTAAAATGTTTCAAATAATTCATGGCATTATATTTTACCTTAAAATTGTTTTCCAATTTTAATTTTGATATCTAGCTATTCAACTTTAGGATAACATTCAAAAGCTCCTCAAAGGCAATATCTTCTTTTTTTTTTTTTACTTCCTTCTAGGCAAATTGATCAGTGGTGTTTTGAGGGTTGGCTGTGTTCCCAGTTCCCACAAATGGCAAAGACTTCTGTGCACCAAGTTAATTAAAATTGACTGCTTGTTTTAGGCAGAAGAAACGAGCAGAATGCCGGATGGTTCTAAAGAGTGATTGAGCAATTTAAGCAAACAGAATAACCTGCCTTCAAGCTAAAGAATAAAAATAGTTTATGTTGGCTTTGCTTAAAAAAAGAAAAAGAAGCCTTTAAATGTTTGTTTTAATTGAAAAACATAAATATGAAATATATAACTGAATCAAATCTATATGCTATATATACTAGTTATTTTTTGAAAATTTTTAAAGATTTTATTTATTTATCTTTAGAGAGGAAAGGAAGGAGAGAAGGAGAGAAATATTGTGTGATGGCCTGTCTTGAGTCCCCTGCTGGGAACTGGCCTGCAACCCAGGCATGTGCCCTAACTGGAAATCGAACCGCGATCGCGTGGTTCCCAAGCCCGCGCTCAATCCACTGGGCTACACCAGCCAGGGCTATACTAGTTATATAAAATAATAAAAACATATAAATGACTTCATGAAATCTATTAATTAGACTTTTTCTTGATCAGTGTTTAGGGGAAGGTATATGCTAAATTTATTAGATTGTAGGTATATGCTAGATTTCTGTTACTAGAGTCTATAGTCAAAGGTCTATTTTTCAGTCTTATGCATATATATATCATCAATTGATCTAATTCCTGGAGCTCAGGAAAACTAGCAAAAATAAATAAATATGATGAATTAGAATTTGAAGATGGAATTAACTTTAAATAGTATTTTAAATGCTTGTGGAAATCTAGATTCTCCTGCATTAAAAAAATTAACCAGCTTAGGCCCTGGCTGGCATAGTTCAGTGGATTGAGTGCGGGCCTGCGAAGCAGATGGTCGTGGTTTGATTCCCAGTCAGGGCACATGCCTGGGTTGCAGGTCAGTTCCCAGCAGGGGACATACGAGAGGCAACCATACATTGATGTTTCTCTCCCTCTCTCCTTCCCTTCCCCTCTAAAGATAAATAAATAAATAAAAATTAACCAGCTTAAATATTTAATGTATGATGTTAACATGGCTTAATGAGCTGAGAATTGACTCTATAACCATAATTTAGTCACTTTTTGGCAGGAACTAGAAAGCTGCTAACTTGAGACAAGAGTCTACTCATTGGCAGGAACACCACCTACCAAAGAAAATTCCAACCCTTTGCCACCACATGGGTGCAACTAGAGAGATTATGCTAAGTGAAATAAGACAGGTGTTGAAAGACAAGTACTATATGCTCTCACATATAAGTGGACCCCAATAAACAAAAGAAACAAACGAGCAAAACAAAACCAGAGACTTGGAAATAACAATAAACTGACAGTGACTGGAAGGGAGGGGAAAGGGGTCAATGGAGGAAAGGGGGAGGGTCTAGCCAAGGAACATGCAGAATGACCCTTGAGTATAGACAACAGGGTGGGGATTGACTGTGGGAGCTGAGGGTGGGCAGGGCAGTGGTGAGCAATGGGGGGAAAATGGGGACAACTGTAACTAAACAACAATAAAGCAAAAACAGAAACAAACAAAAACAAAAAAAATGAACAAATCAATAAATGAATGAAGGCTGGAAAAAGCCTATCTAGCTCAGAACTCTTTTGTCAAATGTACAGGATGCTACTTCTAAATTTATTTAACTCTACTTAGATAAAAACATGGCCAAGCACTATTGCAGAAAAATAAAGCATTTAAGAGCAAAAAATATTAGAATTATTGAATTTGAATTACTCAACTTTAAGAAGCCCTTGAAGTTTGCACAATCTGTCCTTTTCAATTTTTTTAAACTTTAAATATGTAGAATGACTTCTTACTTGGAATTCTGTCAAAGTCTAATGAGTTTTAAAATAAGCTTGAATCAAAACTATAAAATCACACACTAATATTTATGTGTTTTCCCCATATTCATATGAAAGAAAGTTATCTTCAGATATACTCAGTTTACATACACATCAATCAAATTTGATTTTCTGATTTCCACAAGAAGATAAAATTACATGCTACATATTATGAAAAGATGAAGGACTCAAAATAACTGGGTGTCCAAAAGCATAGTATCGTAAGATAGTCTTACATCAATGGAAGAAAAATAACATTTGAAAAAAAAAGGTCAACAATCTGAAAGTTACAAGATTTCTGGAGAGTTTTTATTTTGGAAGTTAATTTTCCAACATAGCTCAATAAAGCATACCTCAATTAATGCTCTCTGCATGATACTCTTACCTTGCATGGCCACATTTTCAGAGAAAGGTGGTCTGTAGAGGGATGTGTGTGCTGAGAAGGTGTGTGGCGAGGCTGACAATCATTGTCTCGTCCTCTTTTCCTTCCCCCATCACATGTCAGCCCGTTGCAGTTTGATTTCCTCTCTAATACTGAAACTGCTCTACTTAAAGCCAAGTGCTATCTGATTGTCAATTCCTTTTTGACTTATTCATCAAATACTTTTCAGCACTTTATGATGTGTAGTTATATGTCAGGTAAAGGATACACATTGTTCAATATTGATGATGATAAACATAATAGTAACTATGATAATATTAGTGTTCACTGGCCAAAATCTTTAGGGGCACACCTTTAGTGAAACAAATTCGATTTCACCCAATATGATGGTATGATTACTTAGTCCAAGGAAATGTGGGGTTTTCTCAGTGAAGAGGAGTTTGGAGCAACATTTCAAAGGGTGTAAGATTGGTTTGGATGGTTCTAAAGAGCAGTTAAGGAATGGAGGCCTGAATTATATATGTTAAAAGGTGAGGTCAATTTGGATATTTGGTATCCTAATCATTGTTATCTAGGGGGTGAGAGAATTCGAGAGAGACTAGAGTATGACTAGTAAAAAAGCATCACAATGTGCATTTTGGTCATAACAAGGCTTATCATTTGTATAGATATGGAGGGCCTTGTTTTGTCTTGTTCTTATAAGAGTCACACAGTGACTTTGTCTGTGTCTTACTCTGAGAAAGGTTTATGTTTTTCAGTTAACACCTGACAATTCCTCAACAATAATGAATAATTTAACTGTTTACTATAGAACAATGTTATTCTGAGTGCTTTACCTGTTTTAAACTAATTTTGATCTTCATAAAAACCTATAAGACAACCATAGCTATTTTCTATTTTACAAATAGAGAAGGCGAGATAGAGAAAGAACATGCAATTTGCCCAAGGTCACATAGCTTGTAAATGGCAGAGCTAGACCTGCAGTGTTAACTTCTGATTTACACAAACACCAAGGTTATATTTGTGAAAACTTTAAATCCTGTGGCATATCATGTTATATTCCTTTAAAGTTGACTTTGCTTACTAGTTCTTTTCTTCTTAAAACTCTTTTGCTTGGATTATGTGACATCATTCTTCCCTGCTTCTCCCTTTACATGAATCCTATCTGATATCTTTGACTATTTTTGAGCACAGATACTCCTATGATGTGTTTCTGGGCTTTTGTCTCTCCCCGATCTATACGATCTTCACAGACAAAAGTACACTCACAGTGTTTCAACTACTCTGTGAATGCTAGTGATATCCAAAGTCCTATCTTTACTTCTGTTATTTCTCCTTAATTCCAACCATAATTTTATTTTTTTATTGTTCTTTTCTTCATTACCATTTAGTACCCTTATACCCTCCTCATCCTGTAATCACCACACTGTTGTCCATGTCCATAAGTTTTTTTCCCCCTTTTTGCTCAATCCCTCCACCCCATACCCTCACCACCTTAACTGTCATCCTGCTCTCTACAAGTCTGCCTCTATTTTGCTTGTTAGTACAGTCTGTTCATTATGTTCCACATTCAAGGAAAATTATATGATAACAAACCATAGTTTTAATTACCAAGACATTTCATATGCATTTTAACACACTAACACTGGGATTAATTTATCTCTACTCCTAGTACTACTAACATACTCCAAGCCATAGTAATGTCTAATCCAGAATATTGTAAGACTCATTACAATTCCACCTTAGTTTATCCCATTCCCTAGGGACCTGCCTTTCCCCTATGACTTTAAATTCTATACAATAGAGTCTAAGATATAAAGAAAAAATCCTTTTTTTCAGAATATAATTTATAATTAACTTCAAAGTAAATGAAATACTTGGTATAAATCTACAAAAACTTGTGCAGGACCTGCTTCTAGAAACTATAAAATACTGCAAAAAGAAATCAGAGAAGAATAAATAAATAAAAAGACATATCCTGTACATATAATATTAGAAAACCCAATGCACCAAAGATATTAATTCTCTGTAAGTTCATTTATAAGTTTACTGTAATTCTCGTGTAAACAACTTAGCAAGATGTTTTTTATATAAATAGAGAAGCTTATTCTTTAATTAATATGGAAAGGCAAAAGACCTCACATGGCTAAAACAATTTTGATAAAGAAGAGTAATGTGAGAGAAATCATTCTCACTGATAATCAGGTGCACTATACAGTTAACCAAGACCGGGTATTACTGGCAGAGGGACAGACAGATATATCAATGGAATGGAACAGAAAATCTAGAAATAGAGCCACACAGGTATGCACCACTGATTTTTGATAGAAGTTCAAAAACAGTTCAATGAATTTAGAATAGACTTTTCAACAGATCATGTTGGAATAAATGAACATCATTTGTTCATTAAATGGGCAAATAAATGGAATAAATAAATAGCCTAAAAATAGGCTAAACCTAATATCTTATACAATAATTAATTGAATATGTATCATGGACTTAAATCTAAAACATTAAACTAAAGGACTTTACAAAACAAAAGTAGATATTAACATTTGGAATCTAGACTAAGATGAAGAGTTCTTAAACTTGACATTCAAAACATTATTTATAAAAGTAAAAAACTGATAACTTCATTTTCACCAAAAATTAAATACTTCTTTTTTTCCCATCAAAGTCTATACAAAAAAGAATGAAAAGACAAGCTATAAACTTGGATAATATATTTGCAAACCATGTATCTGAAAAAAGCTAGTATGTACATTATATAAACATTTTTAAATCTTAATAGTAAAATATAATATTTTTATATCTCCCTCTTCCTCCTTTACCTCTTCCATTCCCCCTTCTCCCTCACCTCCTCCTCCCTCTCTTTCTTCTGGCTTCGATTGTATGCCTACCATTGGCTTAAATAAATACTCAGTGGAGCTGTCTCACATTGAGCTTCAGCTGCACCTCCATGGAGGATTTCCACTTGGACTCCAAGATATCTCCAAGAGTAGATTTTCTGGTCTTCAACTGCCAGCAACCCCCACAGGAGAGAGTAACTCCTGTTTGCTGAATCTGGCTGCACTTCTCCACCCAACAGCCTCTGCCCAAAGTATGTGAATCAACTCTTGTCTAATGCCAGCCAGAGACCTTCTCCACAATCCATTTGGCTATAACCATATTCTCTAATGATATATGAATCACTCCTTCAGTACACATATTCACTTCTTAGGTACTCTACTCAACCCTAAGGTATTGTTCAGTTTTGTGTACCCTTTATAGGTAACCCCTTCATTAGAGTTTATAATTCTTTAAATGAAAGGTTTATTTACTAATTACCATGTGGTTCTTGTCTCCTGACTAGCCCCTGACTGATAACGTCCATTTAACATATGAGGAAATTTATGGACAGGAATGTTAATTGACTTGCCCAAGTTTACACAGCTATTAGTTATTAACTTAAGTTGTCTGGTTCTAGCATACAGAGCTGCTAAATTGGAAAAAACTGACAGAGTAAACTAGATATTTTGCATATTGAATCAGACATAGCTAAAATTATCCTTTTTGAAGAAAACACTTGCTAGTATTCTGTTTCCTTTACTCACCACTGTGCTCTCAATAATTCACTTCTGGTCACCAAATGAAATAAATAACCATGAAATTTATAATATGCACACTGAGGAATTATACAAAATTTCATGAAAGTTCTGGGTCTTTATCCTTAATGAATTTCAAACTTAAGATAAATAAAAATAGCTTTCTATATAGAAGACTAAAGATAGATAAAGTTGAAATTGAATTAATTACAATGATATCAAGGATAAAATTTATATACCATTTGGGTTTTGCTGAATAACTCAGGAAAAATAAGAGCTTACTGACATGCAGAAAACACCAAACATAAGCCCAAACTTTGAGAAAATGTTCCTACTCTTAGCCAGAGAAAAGGCCACTGTTGTGTTTTTCATGGCAGTTTCTTTTGTAGGTTCCTGCAAAAGGATGAATGAGATAAATGATACTTGCATTCATAGTTGAAAAGCTGAGATCAGATGACCTAATAGCTCTGTCATCATAAAGCAGAGATGAGAACTGTGATAGAATACACGTCTCAAAGAAAATATTATGAACTTTAATTCAGAGAAGGTTATTCACTAGATAACACTGTAGAATATGAAAGAAGATATTTCTATTCAGTGAAAATATATCTTATTTCCTTATACTAGGCTCTGTTATAAAGTATGTCATGGTCCTGAAATCCAGACTGTATATGAGGTTATAAAAAACAAATGAGTAGGAGAGTGCTTAGTAAATTTTCATTCTTAGTGTTGTGCCTTTATTCTTTGCCCTCTATAGGAAAGAGATTCTAAATATATTTCATTGACTTATTAATTTCCTAGCCTTGACTTGGAATCCATTTTATAGCTTCATAACTCTTTGGGTTTGTAGCATAAAAGTAGATATCATAGACACTTAAAGATCTCTTTAAATCATTTATGAAACCAGACAGGATAGATTAGATCCCACTTTGACCACTTAGATAGGTATAAATATAAGTTATATATAACAGTTTCCACAGTAGACTGCTCTCCCATCCTACGATCTTCATTTTTCAGAACAACAGCTATAAAACCCTTTGCTATGCTATAAACCAGTAGTAACAGTCAGTATTTTTAAAAAATATACAATGTACAAAAAATTAAAAACACATATAACCTGATAAGAGTATATTTTCTTAATTTCCAAAGAATAGCAAATGTAAATAGTTATTCAAAGTTTAAGAAAAGTTCAGTTTGTATTCTTGCAGCTATTCATTATTTAAAAGCAGAGTAACAATTTCCTTCTGTTTGATGGGGAGAAGCCTTTGCCTGCTTCTGGTATTCTCTTTGTATTTAGAATTTGAGTTTCTTCTAACCATATTCCCTTATTTGTATAGTAGTGATACATACATGATGAAATGCATTTGAGTTAGAATTATTGCTTTACCATTCATCATGGCAATATTGAGAAAATTACTTACTTTTTCTGAGAATTTATTTTCTCTTCTCGTAATAAGATTTATACTACCCGCATCAAAGTATTGTGAAAATAAAACAAGTGAGATAACTTAAAATATTTTATAGAGTACTTAACACAAATCACACACATTTTGTATAACGATAAGTACTACTGTTGTTGCTTTTGTTATTGTAAGACCTCAAATGGCCTTAATCAATAGCCATTTAGGGAAAAAAGTCAAGTCACAGTTTATCACAACCATATTTATTTTGATTTGGCTAACTAAGGTCCCGCTCAGAGACTTCCTTAGATACAAAATGAAGAAAATAATCCCATTTGAAAATAAAATGATTAAAAAGTCATTCATAAATATGTATATTATCATATATAAATATAAACATGAAAGTTATATATCCATGTGTATACTCACACAATCAGTGATAGTTAAAAAGTTCAAAGTTAATATAGAAATGTTTCTCTTATTTTCAAATATTACAATTGGAGGGCTATTATTTATAAGAAGAAAACTGTATACTCTAAAATAAAATTCATTTACATAAATAAGTAAGTACCATAATTACTTAATGGTGGGAAATATTACAAAAGTTGAAGACAAGATTTGACCTGTGCACTTAGATATAATGAATAAGCACAGACCTTACCTTGAGATTCTGAAAATATAGTTTCCAAGGTGAAATGTAATTTTTAAGTTTTACATTATGGGGCCATACCATCTTAGTTATATATTATTCAAATGGTCTTGAAGTATTATCAAATATTGGAAGACCAAAAAAAATTAGAAATTGGCATTTTTTCATCTTGCTTAGAGGAACCTACAAAAACATGATGAGAAACCATTTAACAAGATATCAATTACTGGAAGGAAAAAAAAAAGACATTAGTTCCGGAGTGTCTGAAGAACTTGATTTTCAGGAGAATCCATTTACAATCCTCAAAGTGACACTGACTCCATTAGAAGCCAAGTGTAAGTAAATGATCAAGCTTAACAGGAGTGCTCAGAGAGCCATAAGTCAGAAAGAGTTTGAAAGTGAGGGGATTGTTAAGGTTAACTGTTGTAAGATAAGGAGGTGAGAAACCTTGACAGAGCGACAAGATAGTTATCACTGCTTTAAGGTAAAAATCATTACTTTAGAAGGGGAATTTAATTTGCTCCTAAGTAAAAGAAGATTGATTTTCGTTTTCATTTTGTAGGTTTTATTTTCCTATTGAAATTCCAAGCTGGAGATTTAAGGTTGGTGGAAAGGACAGAAATACTGACACATTGAAAAAACTTTGTTATGAAAAATTTATAAGTATATATAAATGTAAATATTATGTATATATTTGTGTCCATTAAGAATTTAAAAATACAAGTCCATTTTTAATTTAAAAATAAATAATCAGCAATCTATTTTGATTTAATTTACACTACTATTATGTGTGAAACACTAGATATCTTCATGAAATTAGGACAATTAATGAGAGAGATAAATCTAGGGAATTGCCAAACTTTTATGTACAAGTTTACCTGAGCTCAGTTATTTTGCTAATGTAAGTAATGACTGATAATAGCAAAATGATAGTAGTATGATACTAAGTTTTTTAAAATTTTTTTATTTAATTATTTTTCAAGTACAGTTTTCTATTACTCCCATCCCATCCCACCCCCTGTACTCCCCCCTCCCTCACATTTCCACCCTTCTCAGTTGTTGTCCATGTATCCTTTATATATGTTCCTCTAAATCCCTCCCCTATTTCCCCTGAAATTCCCACCCCTCTCCCCTCTGGTCACTGTCAGCCTGTTCTCTATTTCAGTGTCTTTGGTTATATTTTGCTTGCTTGTTTGTTTTGTTGTTCAGCTTCCTGTTAAAGGTGAGATTTTTTATATGTATCTCTAAAAGAAATTAGGAGACAATTTTCACGGTGGGGATCAGGATCCAAATAGCTCTTTCTTAATTAAGTGTTTCAGTTACTTTGGTAGAACCTATTCCTCAAATCACAATGGAGCTAAGTTGATAGAAAAATAATACATAGAAAGATATAACAAAAATAGAATAATACTGAGTCAGCCAACTCTACAGTGTAAATAGCTCTCTCCCTCTCCCTCTCTCTTGATTTTAAAGCAACTATTATAATTTTGGGCAAGATTCAGCTAAACTTTTCTTTCTTAATTTATGCAATAAAATAGCATCACTTCTGTACCTACTTTGGGCTAGGTGTTGTATTAAACACAGAAAATTCAAATGTGAATTAAATATTTTTTTGTTCTCAAGAAACTCAGTTTACAAACATGTCAAATAATGAATACCTTTCTATACAATGTGTTACATACAGTGCTACATTATCCTAATAGAAAAAAATATAACAAAGACTATATATTTAAAATAATAAACATAAGACAAATTCTTCTTTTTATTTCTCCATTATTACCATCACTGTCAAAAAGGTTCATAACGTAGTATGTAATATGAAATTAAGCTCAAGGAAAGTGGCTTTAGAAAACTTCTACAACTGTCTCAAACTTGCATATGGTAGAATCAATAAATCTTACTGATTTATTGATCTTTTATAATGATTTATAACTAGTTGATTTACTACTTTTTATAATGGCATTATCACATCCCAGTATTGCTTTATTACAATAGTGCCCCCTTTCACCTACCCTCCATCTCTTGTGTCATGTAGGTTATTCTACTTTCACATCCATTTCGAATAATGTCATGACACACAAGAGGATTGACCACTGCTACAGAAGTGCTAGTCGTTTCAACAATCCATCATTCTGCAATACCTTCGTTTAAATCCTGAGATCAGGGCTTTCGCATTCACTATCAAGTTGAACTTCTTTAGAGGAATACTCTATCCTGGGAGGGTTAAAATTTGGAGAGAGATTCATAGCCTGCATAGGCTATTACACACTCTACCTGAAGACACAGGTGGGCTAGCGAGATTCTGGGGTTAATTTTCTTGTTAAATTCACAGCCAGTTGAATTCATCTCCCATCCTTGTACTCTTTCAGCATTCTCCAATATTAGTGTCCTTAAACCATCGTTATATTCTACCTTGTTCCTCTCTTTTAACTTCTGTGGCTGAAATGGATGATATGATATCTCACCCAAACTCACTTACACTGACTTATTACCTATGTACTAGAATCTTTATATGCCCTCTATCGTTACAACCCGTTGTACTGATATGCCCATGTCTGCCAGTATATTCACCGGAATCCTAACCCTATGTACTTACATAGAGGTTTATTTTATTAGAGTTTACCATGTATGAGACAAAAAGATAAAATTGCTACCATGAAATTCCACATATAAGTGAAATCATATGGTCTTTGTCTTTCTCTGACTGGCTTATTTCAGTTAGCGTAATGTTCTCCAAATTCATCCACATTGTCACAAGTGGTAAAATTTTCTCTCTTTTTTTTTATGACTGAGTAGTGTTCCATTGTGTAAAAATTTTAGTTGTTTTACCCACTCATCTACTGATGGACACTGGGCTGCTTCCATACTTGGTGATTGTAAATAATGCTGCAATGAACCCAAGGGTGTTTACATTCTTTCAAATTAGTGTTTTGGGTTCCCTCTGATATACTCCCAGAAGAACAGAAACAGACAAATGGAGAGCAGGATGACAGCTAGTGTGTGGAGGGTGATTAGTGGGTAGAGGGCTTATGCAAGAAGGAAACAGGACTCATGGACATGGGCACCAGTGTAGTGACTGTAGTGGTGAAGGGGGTATAAGGAAATGGAATGATAATGGAAAAATACAATAATTTTTTAAAAGAAAAATAATACTTAAACTTAAAACTTTCATGCCAGGAAAAGTGGCATGAAAAAACCATCAATATAATGTATAGTATACTTCAGAGAGTGCAAATTCTGAAACCACATGGCCTGGATTTGAATCCAAGATTTGTCACTTATCAGTTATGTGCACTTGGGGAATTTGCTTAAGTCTTCTTTTCTGATTTCTTATTTGATGTGGTCAAGCCACCAAGGAAAAGGCTATAAAAGCCTACAAACATCTTAGAACAAACCAGGATACTTCCCGTGATGTTTGTGAACATCTCCATCCAAAGATCTTGGATCTTGAAACTGCAGCATGTTTGAAGATGGATTTACCTGATGGGAAAAGTTACCATTTCTTGAGAGCAGCAAATGGGGACACAGTGGGAATCCTACATTAGCGGTAGGAAGCAGGCAGAAGTCAGGGGCCATGGAGATCATGGAAAAGGAAATCATGATAAGGTTAACATCAAAGCCCCCACCTGGTATCTGAGCTATCCTGGTCCACCTGTTCTGGTTATGGTTAGGGAAGAGTCAAGGAAATCCAACATTCCTCTCGTTTATACTCTGTTCATGGTATTCCCAGTGTATTCACCCCATCACAGGCTCTTACATGCTTACAGTCATGAACACTCCAATAGCAGGGACTAGAGTAGCAACTGATACCACAACAAACTTAAATCGTTCTTTCACCTGTACTTAGCCAAACACGGGACTAATAGAGTTGGCAAAATAAATAAATAAATAAAAGCCAGAGTGACTGGGGGGTAGGGGCAGCAGGCATAGGTCCTTCACTTAAAAATGTACCAGCAACATTCCCTTTTATAGGAGTTCAGGGCATTCATAACTAAATAGAAATGCATCTGTAACTAGCTCAAGTTCTGCAAATAAGAGATTCAGCAGAACTGGCTTTTTCTTGAAGAACTTCAAAGCTTGTCCCACTACAGAAACAGTGGTCCCACTCTGTGTCAGAGAGATGGACAATGTATCTAAGACTAAGGAGGCATAACAATGTGGAGTGGCATCACAGAGAGAAGGAAGTGGAGAGCGGCAGATCACTAGTATTGCAATATCTGAGCCCAAAGAGACAGTAACTTTGGAAGTCTGTTAAATAGGAGCCAGAACAGAAAGCTGCGATGAAGATCAGAGATCGGGAAATAGTTTATATAGCCAACTTTAGCTTTTCATGAATGTAAAAGAAAACCATACATTCTCATAATGAAATACTATTTTCTGCTTTAGTTTCCATTTTCCCATAGCCCTCACAGTGAATTTTGTCATGTAAACTCTGCTGAAGCTTGATATTTGAGTCCCCAGTCACATAGGGTACCATCTTACTCCTGTGCTCACAAAACCAATATGAGCACTCCCCTTTGCCTCGACCCCTTCACAGTTTTAGTTCCCTAAGACTTTGGGTTGTGAAGCAGGGACAGGACACCTTTGAGGTTACTCAGGGGAATGAAAAGAGTAGATCAGCCTTGGGGCCCAATTAATAGGAAAGCCTGTTATTTAGACCTTCACAGTCCAATATTATGACTGTTAGCCACCTGCAACTTTTTAGCTTTCCCTTTATTAAACTTATAGAGAATTAAAGATCCAAGTCATCAGTATAAATTAGGTATATGAGGGAACCCCCCCAAAGGATTTATTTATAAAAATGTTGTATTTATCCCTACATGTTTGAACTTTAGTGACCTCAAAGTACTCTCCATTTGATGTAATACACCTATCAAGACTTTTTTCCATTGTTCAAAACAGGTTTTGAACTTGTGGATTTTGATGCCTTTTAGTGCTTAAAACATTTTTTTTTGTTTGTTTGTTTCCCTTTTTTCACATCACCAAAATATTTCCCTTTGAGGACTTTTTTCATCCAGGGAAACAAACAAAAAAGTCACTCAGAGTGTAACCAGGTGAAGGGGGAGGGCGGGGCATGGATGGGGGTCATGCTATTTTTGGTCAAAAACTGCTGAACAGTCAGTGCAATGTGGGCAGGTGTGCTCATAAATCACCCATCACAAAATGAGCAAATGCATCNGTGGATTTTGATGCCTTTTAGTGCTTAAAACATTTTTTTTTGTTTGTTTGTTTCCCTTTTTTCACATCACCAAAATATTTCCCTTTGAGGACTTTTTTCATCCAGGGAAACAAACAAAAAAGTCACTCAGAGTGTAACCAGGTGAAGGGGGAGGGCGGGGCATGGATGGGGGTCATGCTATTTTTGGTCAAAAACTGCTGAACAGTCAGTGCAGTGTGGGCAGGTGTGCTCATAAATCACCCACCACAAAATGAGCAAATGCATCAAAAGAGTCTTGCATTTTGATTTTGATTTTCAGGAGAATCAAAAGAGTCTTGCAAAAATATTCCCTAAAGCCAAACGCAGCCTCTCACAATAATGCCAGCTGGTACAATGATACAGATATGTTCCTAGAACACTCACCTTGTGGGGGAAGTCTGTACTACAAGAGGCCTGCCCTCAGATAGTAATTCTGTTTTTTGAATCCCCTCTCGCATTTCATGTACTCAGCAGTAAATGCAGGTAGTGGTTACCTATTAACTAAATTTAGTGAATATTTATATCATTGCAGAAAGTTCTTTCACCAACATCAGTTTAGATGTAGCAATTCCACTTCTGTGTATCCACCCTGGAGAAACCTTCACATGTATGTTCCATGAGTCAAATGTGAGAATATTTGTATCAGATGCATTTATAATGGAAAAACACTAGAAATCACCAAAATATCCATCAAGAGGAAAATTTATAAATTGCTATATATATATATGTATTCATACATATGTATGCATACATTTGGATACTATACAGCATTGAAGAATGAGTAGTAGATATATACATCAGTGACGATGAGTATCATATAATGGTAAGTTTTTAAAAAGTAGTAGAAGAATATCTGTAGTGTAGTTCCCTTGTTACACCAGTTAAAAAAACAAAATCAAACAAAAATTGTTTAGAATAAGCATTTGGTAAAATTGTGGAAAAAACAAGGAAAGGAGAAATAAAATTCAGAATACTGATTTCTCTGGGGTGGGTAGTAGGAAGATGTGTCCAGGGAGCTATGCAAAGAGACATCAGTTCTGTTGGTAATTATTCTCTGTTTCTCAAACAAGGTTACGTGTTATGATTGGCATATTATTGTATTGTTCATCCCTTGGTATCTCAGTAAGGATGGCCTGACAATCACTGTTAGTCAGGTAGCAATTGTGATGCAGGGTTTTCTGTTGTTGTTGTTCCCTTCAAAATACCTTACCCAAAATGATTTGTCTATGTTTTTTTATGCATGCATAAAAATGATGTAAGTCAAGAATCTGTCAACCTGAAAATCTTTTTTCATGTGTATTTTAAAAATCCTAAGTTGCAAGGGTTGGGGCCCAGGGCAGACTTCCCATAGTTTTCCACATCATGTCTTAATCATTTTAAATTAAAATTACTTTAGAAGCAGCAGGAGTAGGAGAAGCTCTCTGACTCACCTCTGTCTCTCCAAATGCAGGAAATAAATCTCCCTATGAAAGCCACTGCCACCCCCCCCAGCCGCCCCCCCCCCCCACTGCCCCTGCCGCTGTTATAAAAGAGCTAAGGAGCAATTTCAACCTTGTCACTGGAGATAGAAAATCCAGAGCTGTGAAGCCGATATAAACAAACCCCTGTTAGTTTTACTGACTCACTGCCCTAAGCATACATTCCACTTAAATCCTTACTAAGTACTCCAAAACTTATATTCCTTTGTCTCACCAAATCCCCACAAATTCATAGTTTCTTTATGGAAAGAATATCTAAATGGCACGCTCTATTTTTCTCAATAATTCACATGGAATTATTCTTTTAATTCTCCTACGTACACATAATGACACTTGGAATTTTCTCTTGTTACTCTGTCTTGTGCTGGTTTTATTATACTCAAGAAAAATAAAAGGAATTCTCACTCCCCAACATACGCAGGTGCACACACAAAATAATAATTAGGGAACAAAAATGACTGGATTTTATTTTATTTTAATTTATTTGTATTGTAGTTTCCCAGTATCATTTATTACCCTTATACCCCTTTATGCCTCCTTCCAACTCTGCCCACCTCCTCCCCCCAACCCAGCAATCACCATACCGTCATCCATGTCCATGAATCATTTTCCTTTCTGCTTCATTTCTTCACCAGTAATACCCCCACTTGCCCTAGCAATCAGCCTGCTCTCCATCGCTGGGTCTGTCTCTATTTTGCTTATTAGTTCAGCTTGATCATTACATTCCACATAGGAGTGAAATCATATGGTATTTGTCTTTTTCTGACTGGCTTATTTCCTTTAGCACGATGTTCAACAGGTCCTCCTGAGCTGTCACAAAGAGTAAATTTTTCTTTCTCTTCTACAGCTGAGTGGTATATTCTATTGTGTAAATGTCCCATAGTTGTTTTATCCACTCATCTACTGATGGACACTTGGACTGTTTCCATATCATGGTAACTGTAAATAACATTGCAATGAACATAGGGGTACTTATGTTCTTTCAAATTAGTGTTTTGTGTTTCTTCATATATATTCCCAGAAATGGAATTGCTGGCTCATAAGGCAGTTCCATTCTTAATTTTTTGAGGTAACTCTATACCGCTTTCCATAGTGGCTGTACCAGTGTGCATTTCCATCAACAGTGCAAAAGGGTCCCCCTTTCTCCACATTCTCGCCAGCACTTGTTTGTTGATTTATTGATTCTAGCCAGTTTGACCAGTGTGAAGTGATATCTCATTGTGGCTTTAATTTGCATTTCTCTGATGAATTTTAAACTATAAACATTATCTTTTATAAAGGAGGAATATTGCTACTTTAATTAAAAAGTATTAATATTTCAACATAGTAAAATGATCCTTTATACATGAATCCACTATATTGCCTAAACAATCACCTATGAATTGTGAAAAAGTTATTCTAAAAAAGAGGGAAACAAAATAGATAATTTATGCTCTTTTCTAGTAGATTATAATATCCTAGAAGTTATTGAATAAATACAAGATAGTTTATCCAAGACAAGTCAATTTTTTACATTCTTATAAGAAAATATCAATAACATTTATGGCTTAGAAGTTACAGGTGTTCATTACAGCTATTTCTGATCTATCTCATGATTACATTTGTTCTGAAGAATACACGTTCCTAGTCTTTGTTAGAAACACACATTGAGAAATTTTATCTTTTCCCTGGATATCTCCTTCTTGCATACTACAATACACCATTTAAGAAAGTTTAAATATATTTCTTGGAGGAAATAAATCTCCCCAGCCCTCATATAATGTTTGTGAAGGGCAATATATAGGATATTCCTGAGAGTGGGTGGCATGAGTGTGTGGGAAAAGAAAAATTATTTTTCATCTAGTCTTCTTGGTTCTTGGCTGAGACATGCCCAACCACTGTCCTGTAATAATAGACAGATTAACAGGAGTAAAGCAAACAGAGATTTCATAACATGTATGCCTCCTGTATATGTGGAAGGGATCTAAGCATTACCTTAAATACCATCTCCTGCTAAAGACAAAAAAAGATGTCAGACATGGGGAGAGCTAGTTTTCGGCCAAAACACAGCAAACAGGGGCTGGCTGTAATGTAAATTTAAGTTCATGCCTTCTCATTGATAAGAGTTTCCACATGTTCACTTCTTCCTGATTCAGACAGGAAAACTCCCTTACAAATAAAGACTTCCCTTATAAATACCAATTTCCCTTTAAAGTGATAACTTCTACTTGGTTTTCAGGTGTTCTCCTGTGTGCTGTATTTTTTAAAATGATCAGCTTTAAAATGTATTATGCCAAAATCTATATTTAGGGTGAAAAATTCTGCTCCCCTTCAAATGTTATATCACCGCAGAAAAAGTTCAGGGACAGAAATTTTCAAAACTCATCTTAATAATTATGATGTAGTCTTCCATGTACTTTTCAGAAACACATGTCGGGATTCATTCAATTAATTTACAAGGATGCACATAATTTATCTTCCCCACTCTAGGAATCTGTGTTATAAAGAATTACAAAACTTGAATTTATTATCTATTATTTTTGTTTGAAAATAAAACATTTTAAAGAATGAGAAAATTATTTATGAATTTGTTACAAGCTCTAAAAAGAAAAGAAAGCTTTCTTTGATTCAGCACTATATAATTTACTAAAATCATATTTTAGGTCCCCGTAGTTTTATTGCTACCCTTATTTCTACTGAGTCATCTTTCCCCAAATGTTGTTGCCAAAAAGGTTAATATACTAAGTAACATTAAAGATTCACAACTTATAAGATTGAAAATAAATTTCCTACCCCCAAATGTAAATATCTCCATTCTCATGACCAACCAAAATTTTTTTGAGGGGTGGAGTTCAAAGACAGTTTGAAAAATCCAGCAGTACAGAAATCTTTTCATCCAAGTGCTACCTGATATGGGTCATCTGATACTCTGGAATCAACACCTCACAGAAGAGAATAAATGGTCAGGAGCAAAAAAAAAAAAAAAACTTTTTAAAGATGAGTCTGAATTTCTCTTGAGATTTAAAGGTTTATTGGTCTATAACCTTCCCTATTACTCCAAATATGGCAAAAAATACTTAAAAGGAAAAGTCATGGTCTGAAGATAATGGGATCAGCCCTCAAAACTGACTAAAGACTGAAATTTCCACAATTTTCTAGATTTTGAGATCAGCAGCCAGCAGGATATTTTTTCTCTCAGCAGATACCACGGGGGAGGCAATCCTGAAAAATCAAACCAACAGTTTCTGTCTCAGAGAGCAGACGAGGACTGACCTAAATCGAACCATTTCACAATCCTTCCCACAATGTTGTCGAGCTGTGTGAGCCAGCTACTCAGAAATAGCCCAAAGGAGAAGAAAGGAGAGTGAGTGGGCTGGGAATCTTTAAACCAAAACAGCTGAAAAGAATCATTGAATTTTATTTAACTTTCCTGGAAATCACTAAATCCATTTAGTCATCGAAAGAGAAATGGTGGCAGGTTAAAGTAGAAATGTGAGATAAACATGAAGTCCAGTATAAATAAAACGAGTTCATATTTTTGCACATCAGAATGTGTGGCTTAAGAAATTATAACCACTAAGCCTTGCCCCTCCTTCCGTGCAGGTTGGCTAGGTACCCTGTAGTAAATATCTTTTAAACTGGATATTATTCATTTGAGGTAGTTTCGGAGTGCATACAGAATTTCTGGTAATCTTATTGGCCTTGTCGTATAGTGAGTGTACCATAAACTAAGCTCCCTAAACTTTCTTCAAAGGATTTTGAACATGATCTTCTATGTGTACTGTGCATTTTAAAATATGTAATTGTGTTAGCTTAGATCTCCACTCCCTTAAAATGAACAAACGAAATACTCCTACATGACAGGTAGCAAACACATATAAGAATTAGAATTCAACAAATCAGGGATTTAAACCCAATTGATTACTTAAAGAAGAAAATGTAGGAAAACTGTCTTGGACAAATATGTATGAAATAACTATTGTTTTACTTTCTTGTTTCCATTCTTCACGCCACATTAAACTTGATTCATTATTCTCCCTCATAAAATATTTAAAATTTTTGATTCTCTTCCGTTATAAGTTCCTGAAATCTGTAAGTCTAATAGGTACAGATGATCAGTGTCTTAATTATTTACCATTATTCATTGCATTATTTTTTCTGTGAAGATACAATACAAAAATAGTTCCAGGGAAGCCTTATCTTAGTACATCCCCAGTCCCTCTTACAGCAGTGCATGGCCATGTGGCACTGGGAATCCTAACCAGTGGGCACTAGAGCTTAAATTAGTATATTCTAATAGATGATCTTTTCATTAGAGAGAAATTTAGATTGCATACTAAGGTTAAAGTGAATCCCCCACTGCTCCGCATGAATTAATAGCTAGAATAACAAAGGAGACATATCTACCAAATACAATCCAGGAAACACTTAAAACCTGGATAGAGGTCTTTCTCATTCTCTGTCTTTTTGAGAAAGTTAGTGGTTTTGTTTGTTGGTTGTTTTATAAAAGAGAAAGAAGAGACTTCTACCTATTCTAATGTTTCTTTAGATCATGGGGACAGACTATTACTGGATCCAGTAGTTTTCTATATGTCTAAAATTAAGTAATGCTCAACACTTTAGAGAAAATGTGAGCCACTGATTAAATAATATTCAATTTATACCAAATTCAAATTATACCAAATATGAGAAAGCTATATATGCAAGTATCTTAATGATGTCTTAGTGAAGAAGGTGTGGATCATGACAACACTAATTCGAATTTCACAACTTTAAAACTGGGGAAGAATTGACTAGAGTTAAAATACTTAACTTTAATTTCCAATTTTTCTCTAAAACTTCTAATGCAAACTAATATTATGTGAGTGTTCTGTTTGGGAAAAAATAAATAAAAGGCCTAAATTTCACAAAGGTATAGCAGGACAAGTGAAATATAATATGATCCCTATATTTTATTAATTTAACAAAGCAGTAGGTCAGAGTCACCAAGAAACCATAAAAATGCAAGCTCTGGGGAATACATAACAAAATATTTGAGAGGTTATTATCCTTCTGCTGGGATTTAAGATTTATTTTAAGTATTAGGGGACAAAGAGATGCTACCTAGCTTCTAGTTATAAGTGCATGACATGTGTTTTAAAATAATTTTCTAAAGTGTTTCAAAGAGCTGAGAATTTTCAGTGAAGTTAAATATTGAAAAATTAGTTCAACTAGCCATGTGCTTCCCAAGGGGGCACAAAAATTTACCTTTTTTTAAGAAAGTTTCCTCCATTTTTTAACGTATTTTAAAGACCTTTAATTATTGTTTCAAATAACTTTTTTCTCTTATAAGGTAAATATTGCCATTGTACAAAATATGGAAAACACATAAAAGTAAAAAGAAAATAAAAATATCCTGTATTTATATCACGAAGGGTATATTATCACTATTTAGATTTTACAATATTTCCCTTCAGTTTTCTTTTTTTATTATTTTTTTAAATTTAATTTTTGTTCAAGTACAGTTTTCTGTCTTATATTCCCAGCCCTGCCCCCCCTCCAGTGCTCCCCCTCCCATTTCCACCCCCCACCTTAGTTATTGTCCATGTGTCCTTTATACTTGTTCATGTGAGTCCTTCCCCTTTTCCCCTATGATTCTCTCCCCTCTTCCCTCTGGACTCTGTCAGCCTGTTCTGTATTTGAGTGTCTTTGGTCATATTTTCCTTGCTTGTTTGTTTTGTTGTTTAGATTCCTGTTAAAGGTGAGATCATATTGTATTTGTCTTTCACCACCTGGCTTATTTCACTCAGCATAATGCTTTCCAGTTCCATTCATGATGTTGCAAAGGGTAGGAGCTCCTTTTTTCTTTCTGCTGCATAGAATTCCATTGTGTAAATGTACCATAGCTTTTTGATCCATTCATTTACCGATGGCCATCTAGGGTGCTTCCAACTCTTGGCTATTGTGAATTGTGCTGCTATGAACATTGGCGTGCACAGGCTCTTTTGGATTGGTGTTTCAGGGTTCTTAGGATATACTCTTAGCAGTGGAATTGCTGGGTCAAAAGGCATGTTCATTTTTAGTTTTCTTAGAAAATTCCATACTGTTTTCCATAGTGGTTGTACCAGTCTGCAATCCCACCAACAGTGAACTAGGGTCCCCCTTTCCCGACAACCTCTCCAACACTTATTGTTTGTTGCTTTTTTTTTACAATGGTCATCCTGACTGGTGTAAAGTGGTATCTCATTGTGGTTTTAATTTGCATCTCTCTGATAGCTAGCAATATTGAGCATCTTTTCATGTATTCCTCTATTTTTAATTCATAATATTTATATTTGCTCAGAATCATATGTGCTTTTAGAAACAGTGGGGAAAATCTCCATGAAAGTAACAGAGAGGCATCAACAGGAGAGTAGTAGAATTGTGATTAATATTGGGCAGAATGTCCATGGGCCCAAACCATAGAGTGAAGAAATACCAGACTGAGACTGTGCAGTCTTGAAACATTTGTAAATTTCATGTGGAATCACAAAAGGCCCGGAACATAGCTATCTTGAGAAAGAAGAACACAGAGGAATCATGCTACCTAATGTCAAACTATACTATAAAGCCAGAGTAATCAAAACAGTATGGTGTCATCATGAAAACACAGACATCGATCAATGGAACAGAAGAGAGAACCCAGAAATAAACCCATACCTTTATAATCAATTAATATTTTACAAAGGAGGCAAAAACATACACTGTGCTAAATATAGTTTATTCAGTAAATATTGTTGGGAAAATTGGACACATAGGTGCAGAGAAATGAAACTAGACCACCTTCTTACACCACACACAAGAATAAATTCAAAGTAGATTAATGATTTAAATGTTAGACTCCAAGCCATAAAAATTCTGGAAGAAATCATAGGCAGTAAAGTCTCCAACATTGCTCAAGGCAGTATTTTTCTGATATATCTCCTCAGGCAAGGGAAACTAAACAAAAAGCAAAAGAGACTACATCAGGCTAAAAAGGTTTTGCACAGCAAAGGAAACCATCAGCAAAATGAAAAGACAACCTATTGAATATTTGCCAATACATCTGATAAAAGGTTAACATCCAAAATTTATAAAGAACTTATAAAACTCAACAGCAAGAAAAAAAATTTAAAAATATCTCTATGTGTTTCAAATCAGATGCCAAGTAACTTTTTCTCTAAAGGGTCACACAGTCAACATTTTAAGATTGCAGACCATGTGATTTCTATGGAAATACTTCAACTCTACCATTGTAATGGGAAAGCAGTCACAGACAGTACACAAAGGAATGAATCGATTACACTGCAATACAATATTGTTTACAAAAGAAGGTTGTAGGCTGTGTTTGGCCCTGTGTGGGTGTCCTAGGGCTACCATAACAAATAACCACACCTGGGGTGGCTTAAAACAACAAGTTGCGCTCTCACAGTTCTGGTGGCCAGTGGTCTGAAATCAAGGGGTCAGCAGGGTTGATTTCTTCTGGGCCCTCTGAGGCGCAGCAATCGGTTCCATCCCTCTATCCTAGTTTCTGGTGGTCTCTGGCAATCCCTGGAATTTCTTTGCTTTACTGTGGTATTTCTCCAATCTGTCTCCATTTTTGTCTAGTTTTCTCCCCATTTCCGTCTCTGTGTCTCTTATCTTCTTCTTATAATGACACTCTAACATTGGATTAAACTCCACCATAATCCAACATGAAGTCATTGTACTAAATAACCTATTTCCAAATGAAGTTACATTCACAGGTACTGAGGGTTAGGATTCCAACATATCATTTCAGGGTATACCATTCAAACCATAATTCCATGGGCTATAGTTTCCTGATATACGGTTTAAGTAATGCAGACTTTAGAATGGGTGGTAAGAGTAGGTAATAGCAGAGGAAAATAGGTATCTACAATGACCTTCAAAAATATTTTTCCATAAAAATAGTTTATTGCACTGGTGCTAGCTGCTGATTAGGAGCTCAACTGAGATAGTTCTCTAACACGCCAGTCCTTTAGTGTGGATGCTTGGGCTTCCTGAGGCAGATAGACAAATTCAAGAAGGAGCATTCCAAGATGCAAAGGCAGAATCTTGGTTCTCTCAAAATCGAGCCTTGCAAGTTATACAATGTTACCCTAACAATATACTATCTCTTAAAATATGTCACTATGTCAAAAGGTCAGCTCATATAAAAGGAGAGAAGAAATGTTCTCCTGCATCTGACAATTCAGATCACTACATCGATGGGCTAAATTCTATCTCCAAATACAATATGGGGGGTGGAAATTTCCTGACCAATCTGTGCTAGACACTCTTCATATTCAGCATTCACATGTGATGCATGTGTAAACCTACGTGCTATTATAACCTTCCTGCAACCTAGGTAACTAGTACATGAAAATAGTTTAATTATTTTAATACATTAAATTAATAAATGTAGACAGAATGTTTTATACATTGATTGTTTATGCATGTTTTACAATATTTTAGATGCACAATGCAAGAGGTATATTCTGTTCCTTCCCACAAACTAACTGCCAGTTTCGGCCTTCTTTCAGATGCACTCTTCTCCTCATATATTAAAGTGGTTAGACTGTTTAATACTTACTACATCATGAAAGAGATGCTATCAGAGAAAACAGACACAATTAATTTTTAAATTCCAAAAGCTATTGTCCTGAAAAAAAAAATCAGGACCTTGAAGTCTGCAGACGTACAACAATTATCCTTTCAAAGTAACAGTGATGAATCAGAGATAGGTTTCTAGCTGTCAAAACTATTAAAAGATTTCTAAGGCTGAATTTAGACTAGGTGGTTAAATTATTTAATGGTTTAGTATTACAGGATACCCAGGGTTATATAGGCACTCAATAAATACTTGATAAATTAAACAACTTTTCTCCACGAAATTTAGAGAAATAAGAAATCTGTAGTAAAATTCACAGTGTAAACTCAGAGACAAATGTAAAAATTAACTTCAAAACACCATCTGTACTTATATTTATCTGGAAATTTTAGGCAAAAATACAATGTAGTGATCTGAATTGTCTGGAATAGTGTTTCGTATATATGTATTATTTTATAGCCACACAATCCTTGAGCTTTTAAATTTGTTATTTTACTTTTTATTTTAATGTTAATCTAAAAACCAATATAATCATATCCTGGATCATCTGGATAAGTACTCTAATAGAAAACACTCAATTTTATTTTATTGACTCAAAGTTTGTGTTTGCAGTTGACAAATGACACCATTTTACTGTGTAGTGTTTGAATAAAACATTGCAGTACTTCAATAGAGGTGTGTCAGGGAAGAATTGAGAAATCATACTGCAAATAAATAGACATGTCAAATTCAAAAAAATGGTTTTGTTTTACTGTGTACTGTGCTCTATAAACCTTCAAGCAGATGTATTGTATGAGCACTGTATTTCTCTGAAGCAATTTTATAAGTATGCATTGTAGATAAACAGAGAAATTATTGCAATATGTTTTCAGTATTACATTTCTGGTATATACTAGTAAATAGTTTAAATATATTAAACATCAATTTAAAATGATCTTTTTATATTAAAGCATTAATTTCAAAGATTATAATCCATTGTCCTAAGAACAAAAGCAAGTCTATAAATGAATCAGTAAATATAAAATTTATATTTTAGTACTAAATCAATATCTGTTCTTAAGCACCTATATAGTTTTAAATTATTTTAAGTCTATTAGATTAATATTTTAATTTGAATAATATTAGTTTGTAAGGGTTTTATATATGTTGAAAAAATAATATTAACAATTGAGATATAATATTTTGATATAATTTCATTTAAAAATGTGTCTATAGCATAATTTTGAAATTTTAATTAAATTGAATTTTATTTAAATTTAATTCAGTATTGATAGTCCTCACGATGTCTTTTTTCGTGGGAAAATTTTAAGTTTGGGATCAAACCAATGTAGACAATATTGACATTATTTAGCATCTATAGTTGTTCTCCCCTTAATTACAGGCACACTATTGATACACCCATCTCCCAAATTTGTGTAAGTAATTAGATGGACAAGAATTGAGTTATTTATTAACCAACTTGATACAATTGTGTCAATAATGATATTGCCACTCAAACTTAGCATGCTGTGTGTATTCAAACGTCAAAACGTTAGCATTTTGTTCTATTTGGGAAACCATACTGAGAAAGGGATACCATTGTGTGGTAATTATTAACTGCCTTTATCAGATGAATGGTGGATGGTTACTTCTGAATGTGTTAAAATATGGACACCGTTGCAAAAATAGCAAAACCAACAAATTTATTCAATTGTTTATTAATATTTATTCTTGGTAATGTTAGTTATGTAGTAAGTAAAATGTCAGATGTTTTAGTGTCTTTGACTAAATACTTGACCCTTATGCACTTAATGACTTTCAAGATTATACGTTCAAATCACGGTAATACCAAGAATCAAAAAATGTTCTCCATCAATCGTTACATTGAAATTAAGTAAAAACATTCAAGGGGAGAATATATTATATAATAGGTTTCTAAAAGCCTATTATATAATAATGTAAGCCTATTGCTTTCTAAAAGCAATATTCTGTGAAATAATTAATAGCATTCCAGTTGGTTTGCTGACATTCCAAAGAAAATAAAATGCTTTTAAAACAAAATTATGAAATCTACATGGTCTTAAATATTTCAGGAAAACTTGCATATTAGCAATTTTGCCATTTAAAAGTAATTGATAAATTACATATTGATTTTAACTTGTGTTTTGGGATGCCATCAAACTGTCCTTACTTCTATGTGTTTTTTACACAGAAAATAAAATCTTTCAAAAAAGTAGTAGAAAAAGGGTAACTCTATGACATTGATTTTTTAAAGACATGCATATTTTAAATATAATGTTATATCCAATGTGTGTGATGAGACACATACTTGACACTTCTCTGAAATGATATATGCCATTTATTTGTGTATCGGCCACTATTTAGATATATGGTCCATGGACAGTTGACCATATGGACAATTACAGCATTAAGATTTTACAGTTTCTTATGCTGGGAATTCTCACTTAGTTTTCAGGATAACTTCATGCTCTTAATAGTTGTTGAGGACCCCAATAGACTTTTGTTTGTTTATATCTTACATATATTTTTATATTAAAATAAACCCCACAAAATTAAAATATATTAATATGTATTGAGTTTCTTAAGTCCTAATTTAATAATAATACATACACTGATGTTAAAAATTAAAAAAATAAGAAAAATAGGGGCTTGGGGAGCTGGGTGAAAAGGCAAAGGAATTAAGCAAGAAATATCTGTTTGTAAACTTTTATAAAGCTATGATTGACATGGGAAAAGCTATGCATATTTAATGTATGCAACTTAATGCATTCACAAATAATATACATCTATGAAATATATCTATCATCTCTAAAAATTTCATCCCATCTTCCTGATTTACTGTTGGATGCCCTACAATCTCACTTACATGTAGAATCTACTGATAAGCATCGGAGTTTTGACCTGCTCCGTTTCCGACCTGGGCAGATTCACCCCTCCTTAAGCAACCTGGTGGCCCCCGGCTCCCGGGAGGTCACCATATTGATGCCAAACTTAGTGCAGACACCCCACCGGCATAGCACACTACAGCCCAGAGCTCCTGGGCTCAAGCGATCCTCCTGCCTCAGCCTTCGGAGTAGCTGGGACTACAGGCACGCACCACCGTGCCCGGCTCACTTACATGTAGAATCTAATGAACAAAATAAACTGATGAAGCCCTGGCTGGTATAGCTCAGTGGATTGAGCGCGGGCCTGCGAACCAGAGGATCGCGGTTTGATTCCCAGCCAGGGCACATGCCTGGGTTGCAGGCTGGTTCCCTGCAGGCCAACTCCCAGCAGGGGACGCATGAGAGGCAACCATACATTGATATTTCTCTCCCTCTCTCCTTCCTCTCTGAAGATAAAGAAATAAAATCTTTAAAAAAAATTAAAAAAAATGAACTGATGAACCAAATGAAAGCCGAGGCACGGATTGTCAGGGAGGAGGGGAAGTGGAGGAGGGGAAGTGGATTAAAGAAGGTAAAGGGATTAGCCAAAGAACACATATGTACAACCCATGGACACAGACCACAGTATGATGAGGGCTAGAAGGAAGAGGGGGCAAGTGAGGGGGTAGGTGGTTAAGGCAGGGGAGAAATGGGGGCATCTGCAATAGAGTAAATAATAAAAATAAAGTAAATAAATAAATAATCATTTTAAGTAAGACCTAACGTCTTAGCAATTTTTAAAGTGTACAATACAGTATTTTAACTATAGGCACTATGTTGTCTAGAATTTATTCGTGTTGCATAACGAAAACTTTGCACCATTTGCCTTATGTCTTTCATTTTCTTTACCACTGTGCTCTCTGCTTTTATGAGTTTGACATTTTAAGGTTCCTCATATAAGTGGTATCAAGTAGTATTTGTCATTCTGTTCCTGCTTTGCTTCACTTAGCATAATGTTCTCCAGTTTCATCCATGCTGCAAATGGCAGGATTTCTTTCTTTTCTAAGGCTGAATAATATTCCATTACATATGAGTAGTATGTACATTTCATTACCTGTTCAGTTACCAATGGACATTTAGGTTTCTACCATGTCTTGATTATTGTGAATAATGAGAGTGCAGGTATTGCTTTGAAATCTTAATTTCAATTCCTTTGGATGCATGTCGAGAAGTGAGATTACCAAATCATACGATGGTTCTATTTTCAATGTTTGTAAAGATCTACCATACTGTTTTTAATATGGCACCAATTTACATTTATGCCAGCAGTGTACAAGTATTCCTTTATTTCCACATCCTTGCTGTATTTTATATTTTTATGATAGCCATCCTAACTGGTGTGAGATGACATCTTATTTTGGTTTTGATTTATATTTTCCTGATAACAAATGATGTCAAACGTCTTTTCACATACCTGCTGGTCATTTGTATGTCTTCTTTATAGAACTGTTCATATCCTTACCCATTTTTGAACCAGATTACTTGTTTTCTTGCTATTGAGATAGAGCAGTTCTTATGTATTTTGGATATTAACATTTTATCAAATATATGGTTTGCAAATATTTTCTACCATCTCATAGTTTGCCTTTCATTTTGTTGATTGTTTCTTTTGTTGCACAAAAGGTTTTAATTTGATGTAGTCCCACTCGCCTATTTTTACTTCTAATGCCCATGCTTTTGCTTCATATCCAAGAACTCATTACCAAAACCAATGTCAGGAAGCTTTTTCCCTATATTTTCTTCCAAAAGTTTTATTATTTTAGGTATTAAACTTAGTCTTAATCCATTTGACTTGATTTTTCTGTAAGAAAAGGTATAAGACAAGGTTCTGATTTAATTCTTCTGCATGTGACTCTCCAGCTTTCCCAACATTATTTATTAAAGAGATAATCTTCTCCTCATTGTGTATTCTTGTACCAAAATATTTTAAGTCCTTGTCAAAGATCTATTGACTGTATATGTATGGATTTATTTCTGGGTTCTCTATTCTCTTCCATTGGTCTATGGAATATCCTTTATGGTGTTTTTATGCTAACACCATAGTATTTTGATTACTATGCCTTCATAACATATTTTGAAATTAGAAAATATGATGCCTCTAGGTTTGTTCTTGATCAAAATTGCTTTGGTCATTACGGATCTTATGTGGTTCCATATAAGTTTTAGAATTGTTCTTTCTATTTCTGTGAAAAAAATACCATTGAGGTTTGATAGAGATTGCAGTGAATTTATAGATCGCCTTGGGATTATGGACATTTAGTTTTCCATGAATGAAGAAGCTAGTTCAGCTCACAACTCAAATACACATGTGTGTTACCTGGAGCCATACATCACTCATGGTCATGAATCATATGTGTTTCATATGTAAACTCCATTTCAGCACACACAAAGAAGATTATTTCATGAAACTGGTAATTATTCTTTTTTTTCTCTGTGGACCTTACAATGAAAAATACAATGACTACCAGTAAGTTGAATGCCATCTTTAAGTCAATCAGTTTTCTAATTCAAGAGGAGTAAATATTCCTTAATATATTTAATTATCCTTCAACAATATTTCCCTCAATAATATTTTGTACTCTTGAATGTATAGTTTCAGAAGATTCTCTCTAAAATTTATTCCTAAGTAGTTTATGATTTCTACTGATATTTAGTTGGTATATCCCTGAAATTTCATTTTTACATATACAGTCATTCCACCTATAAAATAATTTAAAATCTTATCTTTTATTCTTATTTTTCCCTTTTTAAAATATTTTCAAATGTGTATTAAATATTGTTAAAAGATTTTTTCTGTATCTATTAAGATAGAAACATAAATTTTTACTTATTAGTGTGGTGGATGCACAAAATATGATTTTTAAGTACTATCACTTCACAGATAATAATCCTTTGTAGTAAACCATTGTCAGATTTGTATTAAAGTTATAGTTACATCATGTGACTACTTGGAAAGTGTTCATTTTCTGTTCTCTGGAGTAATTCATGTAAGTAGATATGAAATCTATCTTAAATACTTATAAAAATTCACTATTGGTATCATTTGGGACAGCATAGTTATTTTTGCTAAATATAATGTGTGTAAATGAGAATGTATTCTGTCATTTTTTCTTAACGTGTGATATTCATTGTATTTCCATGAGGTCATTTTGGTTAAATATTTTTTCTTTGTACTGAATGTATGGGGGTAACACTATTTAACAAAGTTGTATAGGTTCCAGGTGCACAATTTTACAACACATCCTCTATACACTGTATTGTGTGTTCGTCACCCCAAGTCAAAAACAGTTTTTCAGATCTTTTATATGTGACTGATTGTATTACCTATTTTTCCTGTTAACTGTTGAGAGATGTTAGAGCCTCCCAATCTGATTATGGATTTTTTAATTTCTCCATTTAGGTCTGTTAATCAGGCTACATATATTTTTACATCTTCATTGAGAAAAAATTCATACACAATAAATTAATGGCACCAATTTACAGTGTAAATTTTGATAAGAATGGACATGTGTTTACAGCAGCAAAACCATTACCCAAATTAAGAAACACTATGAGTGTTTAGTGCAGCCCCCACACTTTTTCACATCTCTCTGTAATCTCTCCCGTCAACCTTTCTTCATCTCCCACACCAGTTCTGCAAGAACCACTCACCTGCTTTCTGTCACTATAGAGTTCTTTGCCAGTTGTAAGATATTTATATAAAATTATTAATATAGCATGTACCTCTTTAAATAAAATTATAAACAGTTTATAATTCACATAGTCAAAGAATCTTAAAATTGTGTCATTCTTAATTTTAGTTATTTTCTAGAATTTTACTAATACTTTAAATATATAAACATTTATTTTTACATTTTGTTTTATAACTTCATACTTAATTACATTTGCCATAAATTATGCTACCAAATGCTCAAAGAATTATCTGTACAGTTTATATAGAATATTTTATTTATAGAGGATATTCTTAGGAAATTATTAAATGCATAAGCAGAATGGCCATATAATTCATGATTTTGAGAGTTAATAGACAAATTAAAACTGACATATCAGCTATGTCCAGAAAAAATTCAGCCACTATTAATACAACAAGAATGGTTTGCATGATATTGATGTAACCTGGCAACCAAGGACAGTGGACTGGTATGCACATGCATGAACAATGATGACTTCACTGTATTAGTCAGCATGAGTGAGCATGTGTGTCATGTCGCCAGAGCATTCAAAATAACTGAGTGTGTAGAGCAACAAATTTGCACCAAATTTTGTGTTAAGTTTGGACATTCCTCTGTGGAAACTATTAGGATGATTCAAAAGGCCACAGCTACGAGCAACTGGTGATTGGCAGCTTCATCACAACAATGCACCCACTCAGAATCATGTCTTGTGCAGGGTTTTTGATGAAACAGGAAATCGCCCAGGTGACTCAGTTGCCCTACAACCCATATTTGGCACGTTGCGATTTCTGGCTTTTTCCAAAACTAGGATCACCTTTGAAAGGGAAGAGATTTCACACGGTTGATGAGATTCAGGAAAATACAATGGGGCAATTGATTGCAATTGGAAGAACTATGCGAAGTCCCAAGGTGTCTACTTTGAAGGAGACTGTGGCGTCATTGTACTATATATGTTTCTTGTATCTTATATCTTCTTAGAGACAGTAAATGATACAATAAATGTCTCTATTTTTCTGGTTGCAAAGCTGGATACCTTATGGCCAGATATCATATGAGAAAACTATGATGCATTACTTTTCTTTAATTTTAAGCACTTTTTTACAAAAGAATTTTTTTCTCCAAAAGGAAAATATTTTTTACTTCTTAATTCTTGTGACTAAAACTAAAGAGTCTGTAAAAAAATTGAAAGAGATTTGGAAAACCCCTGTACTTTATTTTACCATGGATTACGTTAGAAGTCCACTCTTTCAGTTGAGATTATACCTTTTATAACTGGGGAATGGGAAAATACTTTACTTATCTTTCAATTAGATTTGCAAAAAATAATTTTCTTTTTCTAAAATGTTTTACATGAACAGTATTTTATTATGCTTTTTTAATGTCCTATCTATCCTCCAAAATTTTGATATCAAGGTTAAATTGAATACTTTTATAAAATTGTTGGCTTATAAGGTGAATATGAATCCACACTACAAAATAATAAAATGAAAATAAATTTTGTAAGTTGAATTGTTTGATTAATTAATAAGGAAAATCATTAAACTAACATAAAATGTAAACAATGTTTGAAAACATGATTTAAAGCAAAGTAAGGTCATCTTTATTCAATAATGAGTTTTAAAATGGGTCAAGTGACTACTAGGGCAAAACTATAGAAAGTTCTAAAGTTTCCAAGGGAATGTCAAATTATTGACAATCTCTAAATTAATTTGTCTCCTGTATGCCTGGACTTGGATTGTTCAATTAAGTAATTTGAATGAATGAGCCAATGTCTGGTCAATAATGAGGTGTTGAAGGTCCAACGTGAGGCTTAGAGGAGTGGCCTTCCTGGACATCATTTCCAATATCCACTGAAAATGTAGCTTTGTTTAAGTACTGGAAGCTGTTTTCTGAAATCAATGGACTAAGTGATGAAACTGTCACAGGATTTAAGGAATCCATAATAATATCAGAAGTAATTATTCTATCCTAATGACTTATCCCAATCACCTTCTGCCCGAGTGAGTGCATTTAAGGGGCATGGAAGAAAAATAGGTTCACATATACACATTTGCATTGATCAATTTGGTTCATACTACGTGAGAAGAAAAGTTACAGAAAACAGCATTGTAATTTGGGCATACAAGCAATACATAACAATTAGAGCAAATGCAACACCAGAAATAACATAAAACAGCCAATCAAAAGTGTGTAAATAGAGATACTTCTTCGAAAATACTAGTATTCCAGGCTGTAAAACTCTACAAAATCTGCTTAAGACAGTGTTTCTCAAATAATTTTGTTCTGTTACCTCTTTTCAAAAGGTATTTGCATTTTAAGTACTTTCTATAATTATATAGGTTATTTTCATCCTATAATCATCAAGGGAGATATAGTGTTGACTCTTTGAATTGGTTTTGTAGAAAAATAGCTTAAGATTTAGAAGAGTTTTTATTCTTTTTATTTTTTTAAAATCAATGTGTGGTTGTCTCTCACATGGCCCCCACTGGGGACTTGCATTGCAACCCCCGCATGTGCCCTGACTGGGAATCAAACCAGCAACCCTTTGGTTTGCAGCTCGTACTCAATCCACTGAGCTACACCAGCCAGGGCCTAGAGAGTTTTTAAATAAAAATTTGGGTAACACAAACTCTCTGTAATAGAAGTAAGGAGTGCTTCCACAACTCACTTATTCTTATTAGATCTCATGTATAAGGATGAGTAAAATCTCCATAATGTTTTAAATATCAACTATTAAAAATAAATTTTTGTTAAATATGAATTATATGACTAGACCCTCAATCCTACATTCCATTTAGGAAATCTAAAAGAGATGTAGATATTTATTAACATAAATTTTAATTAGAAGAAAAGTTGCAGGTTTAAGAAGTGCCCAAGTACAAAAAAAAAAAAGCCATCATATTCTGGCATCTAACTGTTTCCTAAATTATATTGGCTCTCTCCATCATTATTCAGTAGTGAATTTATTTGTCCTTAAAAATTTTAGTTATTCTAAAATAATAAATACTTGTCAAAGTACTAGACCCCAAGAAAATAAAATTTTAAGATATGAAATATATGTTTGCATTGAGATTTCATAAATAATAAAACAAATATGTAGCACCAATTTATACAGTTTAAATTCAGCTGGATAAGGGGTACAATCCTGAAGATTATATAGGATACTATTTTAGTGGCACTATGGACTGAATATTTGTTTCCTTCCAAATCCGTATGTAGAGGTCTTTACCTTCAGTGTGGCTGTATTTGGGAACGGGGCCTCCAAGGAAGTGACTAAGTTCAACTGAAGTCATATGGGCGGGGTCTTGATTTGATAGTATTAGTGTCCTTATTAAAAGAAACAGCAGAGAGTTTGCTCTGTGTCGCTCTCTTCACCCAGCTACTGATGAAAGGCCATGTGAGGACACAGGAAGAAGGCAATCATCTATAAGCCATGAAGATATTCCTCACCAGAAATTGAATTTGCCAACACCTTGAACTTGAAACTCACAGACTCCAGAATTGTGAGAAAATAAGATTTTGTTGTATAAGCCTTCCTATTGCATTCTTTTTTATTGTTGTTCAAGTACAGTTGTCTTCATTTTCTCCCCACTGCTATCCCCCACCCCACCCACCCCCACCTCCCACCCTCAATCCTACTCCCCTTTAGGCGAGACCACCCTTCCCCCGTTTTCCTCCTTTATCCTCCTTCCCCTCTCCTCTCTGGTTACTGTCAGCTTGTTCTTTATTGCAATGTCTCTGGTTCTACCTTGCTTTCATATTTGTTTTGTTGATTAGGTTCCACTCACTATATTCTATTACAGCAGCCAAAACAGATGAAGACAAGTGGTAAGAAGACATGTGAAATAAGCGTTATGTATGTTTCTTACATAAGCAAAAATATTAATAATGTGAACAAAAGAGCCAGTTAGGAAGTGGGAAAGTTGGGCAAAATTTTATGTATGGAAAACAATAACAGCAAGGCTCTAAGGCATGAATCAGGTTACTATGAGTGAAGAAGATTAAAAACTCCCACATACTAATCTGGAATATACAAATACATAGGGTTGGAAATTAGAAAAATTGTCATGGATTGTCTCATATAAGACTGCCTTCTAAAACCATTACAAGGATTTCAGATTTCATTCTGATAGTGCTATGAAGCTTTTGGAATGTTTTGAGCAAGGAAGAGACATAATATGATTTATATTTTTAGAAGATCACTATAGTACTTATAATTATAAATAAGCATGCACGGATTCAAGTTGACTGATAAGGGAAATTCTGAAACAGTTCTTATGCCACCTCAAGTAGATACCCTATTGTGTCTAGTGGCAGAGGAAGCAACAGAATCTCATGTGAGCAGAATGTTGGGATTTAGGGTCAAGGTAGCAATGATGCCTTAAATTAATCTAGTAGTTAAAAATAAAAATAAGAACAGCCCTGGCTGGTGTGGCTCAGTGCATTGAGTGCCGACCTGCAAACCAAAGGGCCACTGGTTCGATTCACAATCAGGGCACATTCCTGTGTTGCAGGCCAGATCCCCAGTAGAGGGCATGTAAGAGGCAACCACACAATGACGTCTCTCTCCCTCTCTCCTTCCCTTACCCTCTGTCTATAAATAAATAAAGTCTTAAAAAGTAAAAACATAACATACCAATTTTAATGAATAACTTGTTCTAAATTCAGTGTCACATCCAGTGTTGGGGAAGAAGTAAAAGACAGAAATTAAGATATATTTAATATATATCTATATATATCTCTATCTACCTATCTATAAACATATACACACAATTTTATAATAAGTATGTATGCATGTGTAGAGAGATTAATAAATTGCATAAGTATGCATTTAGTATATAGAGATGTCCACAAAAGATACTATGACTTAAAAAACATGACTCTAGGGAATGTGACTTCAGACTTCCTTCGGTACAGTAACTTTACGCCATAGAACTAGGAGACAGAGACAGGGACAGCGACCCACAATTTTAAACATTTCGAAATAGCACCAGGACATAAAAGTGATCAGCAGTTAAACAATAAAGGATGAAAAATTTCAAATAATAAAAAGCAAAATGAATTACAGTCTTTAATAAGATGCACCTTTTTAAAAGTATCAGTTCATCAACACAGGGGGAAGAAAAATCACCAGCTTTCTGCAATTTATTTGAGTACAGTGAGATCACTATAGACCTAAGAAGATCTATATTCATTTTTAAACATAAGCAATATTAAGTAGGTAATGACACAGTTAAACAAAGAAAATATTTCTTGTGTAATTGAATATAGATTTAATTTTTCGATAGAATAAGACAGATGACATTATTAAAACTGTTTTGATAATAAGTGCATTTTCAAATACGAGACTGTATTCTAGACACAAAAATCAAAACAGAAAGCCCTTCACAAAAGGGGTCTAGATAAACTTATTTGGACACTACATACAGGAATGCATAACAGAAACTCTGTCTGTATTATAAATTATATTGTCCAATCAAGAGGATTGCTTGTACCTACAATATCTCTTTCCTTAAGTGTAGATGACAATCGGTCACTGAAATATTTGTATTTTTAGAAGAGGTTAAGACATGTGAAGTAACAAATTCACACTCTCCTCTCAGTGGCTTATATAATAAATAAGTAACATCACTCAAGGAAGATGTCTACGGCAAGGACTCTACCCAAGCACCTGGGGATCTAGACTCATAGACATCCCACAAACATGTAGCTGTAGCATCTGAAATGCACGAACTTTTCCATTTCAAGTTTCCCTTAGTGTTAAATAAATAGGTATTTATAAATATTTGTGGAAATAACAGATTTTATGGGGGATCAGTATATTGGGTTAGCCCAAAAGTTCATTAAGTTTTTTCTGTATGATGGCTCTAGCAGTGCTTAGCTGTCTTTAACTTCATTCAAAACAATTGAGTTAGATTGTATTGCGACACCAGTCATATCAGTGGGCATTTAAAAAAGCACATCAAATTGGTGAATTTTTGTGTAGCCATTTTAATATTGACAATGGAAGAAAATAAGCAATATTTTTGGCATATTATGCTTTATCGTTTCAAGAAAAGTAAAAACTCAACTGAAATGCAAAAAAAATTGTGCAGTGTATGGATAAGGTACTGTGACTAATTGAATGTGTCAAAGTGGTTTGCAAAGTGTCTTGGTACTATTGACATTTTGGCCAAATAATTCTTTGTTGTGGGGCTGTCTTATGCATCGGAAGATGTTTAGCAGCACCCCTGGCCTCTGCGCACTAGAAGCCAGTAGTGGGAGATAGCCGGCTTAACTCAAAATGTCCAAATCAATAAAGTTACTGCTGAAAATGAAAAATATGTCTTTTATTTTATGGAAAAACCTAAATGGACTTTTTGACCAACCCAATATCACCCAGGAATATCTTATATCCAAGAATACCTTATGTAAAGGAATATCTTATGTACTTTAACTGCTTGTTTTACAATTTACTCTAGGCTTGGCCATTGGCCTTTTAGATTGATGGGAAGTACCAATCTCATTCTGCCCATCTTCTTCTTTGGCTGGTAAGGTAATTGGCTATAATTTAGTTTTTCATCTTTAAAGGTATTTTTGGCACATAGATCATTTTTATAGTAATAAATACAAATCTCATTAATCTGAAGAATAAAATAGAATGGTTCCTATGAAATATCCATAAATTGCTATTAAGATTATAGATTTATCTCTATCACTGTAAATTACATAATGCAATAATTTTGTCATATTGACAAGAAGCAGCTCACACTTGGGATGGAGTAGTCAGGACTGACCCTGGCTATGAGAGGAAAACGTGTAAGCTAATCAATTATGGTACCCAATTTTTAGTCAACCCATATCACTTGTAGGATTGTTCTGAGAAATGACATTCTGGAAAATAAATGAGTGTGATATTTGCTGACATTGAAGGAGTTAGAAAAGAGGAACAATATCCTATAGCCTTAGTCAATTCATTCTGAGTTTTACACTTTGGTTTCAGGTGACCTTATTTGTAGAATAGAAATTTTAGTGGCTAAAAATATATTTGGGATATTAATGTCAATTTGGAGAAATATTTAAAAAATAAATTACACATAACCAACTAGGCAAATAGATACTAAATTGTAAATGTAAATTTTTTATTTGTTTCTTTGGAAATGAATGTAGATATAGATACTAAAAATGGCAGGTAATTGTGTCATTTCTGATGAGTACGTAGCACTTCAAAATATCTTCAGCTTACATATTTTCTCATAATTTAAAAAAATACTTAGTGTTAAAGATGTTTTAAAGATAGGTAAGCTATAGGATAGTCATTAATAAGATATTTTACTACATTCACATACATCCATATTCATTTACTCAATAAATACTTACTGAAAATTGCCAGGTATTGGACATAATTACTGGCATTGAGTTACAATTTTGAATAAAAGAAAATCTCTGTGTTCAAGTAGTTCCATTATATTGGAAAAGTAAACAATAAAAAAGTAAGTATCCAAAATAACTCGGCATATAAATTTTCTGTGCCTTTCTCTTTGTAAAGAAAACAATGGGGGGTAAAGGTCGGCCAAACTGTGAATGGGGTTCTGCTTTTTGAATGGAGTGGTAAAAAGGCCTTCCTTTCAAAGTGACATTTAACAGAGTTAAGAAAGTAAGAAAGTTAGACATTCGGCTGTAGAGGAAAAGCATGAATAGATGGTAAAGAATGGCCTTTAATAATAGAAAAACACATCATTGTGGCTGTATAATAAGTTATTTGGCAGTTTTGTTATATAAAAATATAGATATTTAAAGTGCCTCTATTTTACCAATTAAAAAATGCTATAATAATATTTGAAAAACTCATCCATGATTATGTCCTCAAACAATATTATGAAAAGTGCAATGTGAAAGTTTGTTACACCCAGCAATTTACACTTTGTGACCACTGTCTGATTCTTCATTTAACTGAATTTTAGCCGGTTCTGATCATTATTGAATGCTATTTTTTCTGCTTTAAATAGTTGCTAATATGAAAGGAAAAAAATGGAAATTCTACCTTTCTTCCAATTACTGATAATGTTAATTGGTTTACTTTAGTGTTATCTGTTTTTAAAATCTCAGAGTTGTCATTTATATTAAGTAAAGATTATCTTTTATATTTTACAATTTGTGGAAAAAATTTTCCTTGGCATAAATATGACATGTTTGAGTTTTCTTCTTCATGTATAATTTTATTTCATTTTTCCCTTGAGCATATTCTAAGAAAATCTTTCCACATTCTTAAATCAAATAATCACTCTCCTATCTTTTACCCTGACTTTAACATAATTCATGTAGACTAGAATATTTATAACTTACCTCAGACTAGAATATTTATAATAAAGACTTGGCTAGTCTTTATTTTTTTCTTTTTTAAGGTGTCCACTTTTTCTAATACCTGTTTTAGAATTATTCATTCTTTGCTCATTGTTGCATTATACTTTCCATTTCACGTAGTGATTTTCTACATATACTGATTAAGATTCTCTCCCGAGCCAATTTCTAGACAGACTCTACTAAGCCCTTCCTTGACCAGGCCCCAGCTTTGGCCTATAAAGACAAACAGAACATTAACATAGCTTTTAATAGCTCGAGCCTGCATCCCTAACATCCCAATTTCCTCTCATGGTAAATTGCTATTACCTGATGCCTGAGGTGGGACCCAGGAGGAGGAAGTGGGTGTCCATGTAAGTGAGAATAACTCCCTCTGTGTCTGTCAGGCTCCCCAAGGGTTTCTGTAATGTCACTGTAGCCTGCGCAGGGTGTTAAGCAATTTATTACATTTTTTAGCTCATATTACCTCTCTTTTGTGTATCATATGTGCTTCTGTATTATCTTTTATCATAAGAATTTCTGTCTAAAATTCTCATTTCAATATTATTTCATTTCTACTAGTAGTAATTTTGGGTTTTTTTGTACATGCTTAAAGTCTTTTATCTCTCAATTTTGCTAGTTTTCTCTGTATTGTTCAATCTAGGTCATTATTCCCTGGTATTCATGTCCATTTCATATATTTTTATGTGTTTACATATATATATGCATATATATTGATACTTTCCTTGAATTATAAGTTTTAGTATATTTTCTGCTTCTTTATGTTATATACAAGTTTGATGCTCTTTGCCTATCTTGTCATGTAATCAGAAATTATTTTGTCATTTTTTATTTTTTAAATTACTTCATTTTCACATTGTATTTATTCTAAGGTGGGAGTGTCAAACTCATTTTCACGGAGGGCCACATCAGCCTCACAGTTGCCTCCAAAGGGCCGAATATAATTTTAGTACTGTATAAATGTAACTATTCCTTAATAGTTAAGGAGTTGAAATTGCATTCGACCCTTTGAAGACAACTGCAAGGCTGATGTGGCCCCTGGTGAAAATGAGTTTGACACCCCTGTTCTAAGGCATTAACCTTTATATATATGTGTGTCCCTTGTGCTTCAGTCTTGCTGAGAAAATTTTTTTCTTTTCCTTTTTTTTCTTAGGAATATTATCTAATTTCTGAATATTTTTAGCCTTAATTTGTGTTGATCTTTAATTTTTTAAACTTTCTTAATTTATTTTGGTCTGCTTAGAGTATCAACTCAAAGTTTTCATCTACTTTGAGGGCAGTTTTAACTGTACACTTACACTTTTAAAAGGATATTATACTAAACCATATTTTACATAATTCAATCATGATTCTTTCTATGGTATGTTTTACTGTGAACTTAACACTTCTAACCTTTAGTGTAAAGGGTTCCAGCTCCCTGACTCTAGTGCTCCATTTTCCATTGTCCTGACAAAACAATACAAATAATATATACTTGTACTTTCTGAGATGGCATTTCCTGTTGCTGTTACCCTACTTTCCACATTCTTAAATCAAATAATTACTTTCCTATCTTTTACCCTGACTTTAACATAATTCATGTAGACTAGAATATTTATAACTTACCTCAGACTAGAATATTTATAATAAAGACTTGGTTAGTCTTTATTTTTTGGTTGGCTTTGCTCCTTTTGTTGCTGTCCTGCTCAGTGTGGATTTCTAGACATTTAGAATGACTTTTTACCAAAAACATACTTTGATTTGTTAGTTTTAAGGGTTCACAGGGCAGCTCCGATTCAGCTACCCAAGATTCCACGTCAGGCGGCTTGCACTCAGGCGTGTGCTGAGGTCGGGGAAAGCATCTCCCAGTTTCCATTACTGTTTTCCAGCTGGCTCATTGTATGTTCCGGTAAACCCCTATTGGACATTTTCAAATTTTCTTGTTTCAAAGCCTATCAGATGCTCTGCCTCTCAGTTCCATTTCGTAATTTCGTTACCTAGTTTTCTTGTACATAGCTGTGCATATGGTTTTACTACTGGGAAACAATACCAATTACTGATTTACCAAAAAAATAAAAATAAAAACTGTGTAATAAATCAAACTAGGAAGCCCAATGTTTAAAAAATACTTTCTAAAAACAAGAAACATAAATTATTCAAAATTCTATAGCTATCCCTGTATACTAAATGAAAATATACTATATGGAAGTGTAATATAAAGTTCCAAAGTTATGGAGTTCAGTTTGGCATCTGATTTCTCTGTATCGCTACTGTATGCTAGAAAGCTGATAATATAATAAGCTACCAAAATAGATCAAAGGTATAGAGGGCCCAATACGTTTATCTTCACACTTAAATTCTTTCCAAGGAAAGAATGAAGAAATAAACTTCACCAAAATGAGAGTCTAGACCAATAATTTTGTCAAGAGTTAATCCAATTCAGAAAATTCCTTGACAAGAGCCATGTCACAGGCTTGGTGGAGTTAATTCAGTTTGGATATAAAATAGAAGCGACCAGAAGGCAACTATTCTGGGGGGGGAAATTGTTGTATTTGAGTGTATAAAATACAACTAATAATTTGAAATACACAGAAAACAAGGAATTATGAACTCATTAGATACCAATGAGCTCAGCAATGATAAAATATTTTCATGATTATAAAATGTATTTACCACTTATTTTTCCAAATATTATTATATAAACATACTAGACAATGAGGGCCAAAGAGGAACAGTAGTAATGCCATTGGGCTGATTCATGAGCTAACATTATAGGACTGACCCAAAATGGCAGTGGCAGATGAGGCAGAAAGCAAGTTCTTAATGCCCACATGATCAACAGTAGAGTAAATGTCTAGAGGAACAAGCTTATGGATGGGGATGGAAAAAGGTGTTCCTTTCATTATATGCCTTTGATTATAATTTGACATATAAATATATATCTTTAATTAAATCATTATTAAAAATAAAAATATATATAATAATTTAAAATTATAGAATAGAGGTGAAGTAGACTCAAAAATACATAATATTTATCATAATATGAAAGAAAAAGATTAGGTGATTCTCTGATTATTGATTAATTAATAATAATGATACAAATAGCAACATTACTATGAAAATGACTTTCACCTATTCATTCTAGCTAAGCCTGCATTGAGTTAAACTTTGGATGTTACCCTTAGTAAGCAAAAATACTACATAGGTAAGAAGATACATTTTAGTATCCCAGGAACAGGAATTATAGTGTCAGCTGATATATCTGTTAACAGAAATGAAAAGTTTTCAAGTGACCAATATGTATATTGGTTTATAATATCAACTTCCTTGGATGGTAATAGGTACAATGCTCTTTAAGATTTTCATGCCTTTCCTTTTCTTTTGGTGCTTAGAGAAATCTAAACTTTTAATATTTACTTTGCCAATAAATTTCAATATCTTAATCCATATATATTTTTTCACTCGGAGGCTTTTAGAACATGAGTTACTTGGATCCTTTACTAAACTGTATCTGCAATTACTGTTAAAAATTATCTTGGTACTCTTTAAACTGTACTGAGTGTTTTCTGATTTTCTTGACATTAGATTTAATATGATTGTTTCAGTTTGATTAGAACACTATTTGCCTTTGGAAATATCCATATCTTTTTGCTGCTCACAGTAATTAAAATGAATAAGATCCTTTCTTTTCATGGTCTTTGAGATTTAATATAAGGATCCTGGAGGCTTAGGATATTCTATGAGGGAAACACTTCTTTATTATAATTTTTCCCTTTGAAAGATAAAATATACTTTTAGGAACAACTCAAACTTTCAGTTAATAAACTCTACAATATAAAACTTATGCAGTATTGATGTCAATTGTGGGCTGAAATTTTGAGATCCCTAGGCAAATATTATAAAAGAAAATTTCTTAAGTGTTGACAATTTACATATCAATGTAACATATACTATATGAAAACATAAACCCTTATTTATTTGAATTAGATTGCTTCAGTGGATTTTTAGAATTAGAAGCCATTATTAGAAAAGTATGCAGTTTGGGATACTGAAACATTTAAAATCTAGTGGTTTAATGTACTTGAAAAGATTTTGGTCTTATGAAAATAACAGTATTTATTTTAGAAAAATTAAGCCCATGCAAGGAAATGCATAATAAAATAACCACCCAAGTAGTGTTATTATATCAAGTAGTGAAGAAAACTGCAGAATTCACCTTGGTGTACCTCTGGCTAGTTACTACTTATCACTAGAAAACTGGAGAAACACTTATAAACAGCATACTAAGTTTGTCTTCTATCCCAACCCTATTGTAGATTGTTTTTGCCTATTGTATAACTGTAATTTTCACTCCCCAAACCAACTTTTCCCATTTCAATATTTAGCTTACTTCAGAAATTCTATGATATATGGGAGAAATGAATAAGTCTAGAATATTAATTGTTCAATACTTGCCAATGAGAATAATATTGAAATATTTCTGAAGTTATATTATCTCTAATTGTTAAAATTTAAGATTAGAAAGGCCTAGATTTTCAGAAATTAAAACAGAACAAATAGTCTTTACCTATTTTCCTTTCAGAATGTCTGCTATATGAACTAAACTCATTCAGATACATTATGTCAATGATAACAATAACATATTTTTTAGAGCTTCATAAATACTGAACAATAGTATTAGCGTTTTCATTTCTCACCCTCAAACTCTGAGTTAAGTGTAATTTTTAACCTATTTGACAGGTGGAAAAAAATTAGATACAGAGGGATTAAGTGCCTGCTGCATGTCCCTCAGACCCATGCCATTGGCTTTGAAGCCTGCCCAAATAGTCATTATACCATAAAGTATCTTTAAATACAACTTTACAGTTAAAAACAGAAGTTGTGTACTGGGCTTCCTAATGTTTTGGTTGCCACGTTTGGAAATGTCATCTCAGTACCTGACCTCTCTTGCTCCATGGATCCTGTCCTCTGTTCTGCTTTAACCATTTACTAGATACATACACCAGAGGTTGCTTTAAACATAACTCCACCATCTTCAATGCAAACATGCCGCTCTCCAAACAGCACTTCCTAACTTTACACCTCACTCCTGCTAGTATCTTGACTCCAAAAATTATTTGACCTTCTGTGACTAAAGTACATTCATTATGCTAACTTTTCACTACTTCTTTTCCTTTTTATTTTAAATTGTTGTTCAAGTACAGTTGTCTCCATTTTTCCTCCACCCCCCTCAAACCCAGCAATCCCCACCTCTCACCCTAGATACTATTCCCCTTTGGTTTTGTCCTTGTGTCCTTTATACATGTTCCTTGACAACTCTCCCCACCTCCCCCCATTATTTCCTCCTCCTTCCCCTCCTAGATGCTGTCAATTTGTTCTTAATTTCAATGTCTCTGGTTATATTTTGCTTGCTTGTTTGCTTTGTTGATTAGGTTCCACTTGTAGGTAAGATCATATGGCATTTGTCTTTCTCCACCTGGCTTATTTCACTCAGCATAATGCTCTCCAGTTCCATCCAAACTGTCCCAATGGGTAGGAGCTCCTTCTTTCTTTCTACTGTGTAGTATTCTACCATGTAAATGTACCATAATTTTTTGAACCACTTATTTACCAATGGGCGCTTAGGTTTCTTCCAGCACTTGGTTAGTGTAAATTGTGCTGCTATGAACATGGGGATGCATAGATTCTTTTAGATTGGTGTTTTAGGATTCTTGGGGTAAAATCTGAGCAGTGGAATTACTGGGTCAAAAGGCAGTTCCATTTTTAGTTTTCTAAGGAAATTCCATACTGTTTTCCACAATGGCTGCACCAGTATGCATTCCCACCAACAGTACACTAGTATTCCTTTTTCTCCACAACCTCACCAGCACTTGTTATTTGTTGATTTGGTTATGATGGCCATTCTGACTGGTGTGAAGTGATATCTCATTGTGGTCTTAATTTGAATCTTTCCAATGGTTAGTAATCTTGACGATCCTTTCACATGTCTCTGGGCCCTCTGTATGTCCTCTGTTCAAAGGTGTCTGTTCATGGTCTTTGCCCATTTTTTATTTGGATTGTTTTTCTTCCTTTATCTGATTCATATCACTGCTTCTCTTCTTTCCAAGATGAAACTCCAGGGTGCTTGTTTAAGTACTTCTGCTATGTTCTCAACTACATTGTCACTGTCTACTTTCATCACATCCTCCTGGCAAAAACCTCAAAACTTCATAATTCACACCCTCTTCCTACTCTGCACCAGAACACTGGGTAATAATGTGCATGAACTGAGGTTACATATTCAAAACCCAACACTAAACAAAACTCACAAACATGCAATCTACCTTCATTGTATATTTTTAAATACTTCAAGTTATCCTTAGTACTGCTCAGTAACCATTCCACATTTTCCAAGCCCACTAATTCACATGAGTATTTTCATCTATATACAAACTTCAAACATCTTTTCACTTTCACCTGTTAACCTTGTTAACCTTGCAAGTCCATTATCACGGTGCCACCTCTGTTCTTCCTTTGCATCTGTGCCTTCCCTGCTGTTACTGCTCCATAAAGTATATTCATTTTTGCAACAAAACCATCCTTTCCTACTTACTGAAGGATCTCTTTAGCCAGTCTACATATGTTTAATTTTTCTCATTTTAATTCTTTTTTTCTGGACTCAATACTCTTTTAGCAGCTACATCACTCTTCCTACATCCTTTCCAATTGCTCTCCTGCCAGTCATGCACTAACTCTTTGAATCAGACTTTTAACCCACAGCTTCACTGAAACCATTCCTGTCAAGGTTACCAACGATCTTAACATTGTTAAATCTAATTGCCTCTTCTTAGTCTTCATCTTACTTCGTCAGCAGCAATGAACACAATTGATTGCTGATTTTATTTTCATTTGGCTAAGGGATATTCTACTCTAATTTTATTCCTACTTCATTCATCATTCCCCTCAGTGTCTTTTGCTAGTTCCTTCTTATCTCCTTGATCTTTAAATGTTGGAATTCTCTAAGGCCCAAGGTTTAGACTTCTTGTCAACTCTGACTTCATTCTCTTTACTCTCTGGTAATGATGTCTAGTCTTACAGCTTTAAAAATAATTTAGCCACAGATGATGTACTAATGTTGCTCTCCAGCTGTACTCCTCCTCTATACTTTAGATGCATATATCCGAAGTTTTCAATATCTCCATTTATATATCTAATTGACTGCTTACATGTAACATAAAAAAATCCAAATGCTTATTCTCTTTATTTATACCTACTCTTCTAGTCTATTCCTTTTCAGTCTTCTCAGTGGGGTAGGTGAAAACTGTTGAAATCTCTTGACTGTTCTTGTCACTCACACTATACAATCCATCTTTCAAAATAAATCTGCTTTTAAAATATGTCTATAATATAACAACATTCTATGACTTCCATCACTTCCTCACAATGTGCTCTAGCTACCATCATATCCCCACTATCTATTCTCAGTGCTACAGTTATATTCATATTTTTAAAATATAAGAGTAAGCATGTCAAACTGCTCAATAGCCTCTAACAAGTTTCCTCTGTACAATGATAATAAAAGAGAAATACAATGAAATACAATGTCCAATATAAATAAGACACTGGCCGTCTGTCAGATATTAACTACTCCTCTCTCTCCCTGGTGCACTCTCTTCTTTCCAAACGTCCTTGCAATACCAATAACATGGTTAGATGTTCCTGTCACAGGGACTTTACACTTGTTCTTCTCTCAGCTTTCATCTTATATCCATGACTCATTCATTGCCTCATCTTTTCTAGGTTTCTACCTAAATGTCAGCAAACTCTTTAAGGCGTCAGTACTGACCATAATCTTCCTTGTTCATCTTTTTTCTTCACAGGATTTGTCACCACCTAACATAATGTATACTTTACTTTTCATTCGTTCACTATCAGTCAGCCTTGTGAGGATGTACAATGTAAGGACAAGGAATTTGGAAAGTTTTTCATTGCTTTATCCCCATCTATAGAAAAAATACTGTCAAAATATAGAAAGGCTCAAAATGTAATTAATTAATTAGAAGAGAATATGAAACAGTACAGTATGGTGAGTGCAGATCTCAACAATAAAAAAAAGCCCAAACAAACAAACAAAAAACCCCGAATTATAAGTACTGGGAAATCCTGCATAGATGAAGTAGAATAAAGAGTAAATAAAGATGGGATGACTTGAAGGTATCACCGTATCTCCACCCCTATCCCTTTCACATATGACCTTGGTAGCCACTTAAGACCTCCCCCCCCAAAAAAAAAAACAGATATGTGCTAGAATATTCTTTAAATATTAATTATTTATTTATAGTAGAAAATACCATCAGAAATTCTGGGAAAAGTAGTTCAATTCAATGGGCCATAGCTTTTCAATTAACTTCAATAAATATTTAGAGTGCTCCAAAAAGAGCCTGATGGATCTCTTCCAATGTATCTTTGAAAAAATGATATAAAACTGATAAAGGGAAAGTATCATGAAGCTTTTCATAATGTGAAAGTTCATGATGCTGTCCCTAAGTACTTCCAGTTATAGTCCATTCTTGTTTATGGTGAGATTGTGGGTCCTATCCCCATTTTGGTTGAGTGCAGTTACTCCTACTACTTCTGATCAGTGAATTGCTCTTATTAGGTACGTGCCACATCTGGACCAACATATTTAATTGCTAAAATAAGACCCTCTACAGCATTGATTTTTCTCTGGCATGCTATACAACTCAAATATTTGAGACTGGTGAATGTTTCATTAATAACCTTGGTTTCTTACTATGATGAGTAGACATAAAATTCTCAATATGCACTAACCTACAGGGCAAGTGGCATGATGGAAGGAAAAAAATCTATATGTATACCTATATCTCTCTATATTTCTGTATCTGTCTCTATCTCTACATCTTCACCTAACTTATTCTCAATGATAAATAGAGGAAACCAAGGAAACCGACACATGTCCAAAGATAGATATAACTATACTTTCTTTTTAAATTAACCAGGTAAAATCATTCTTAAACTACATTTATTTTGAAATAACTGTTGAAAATATATTTTGAAAACAACAGAGCATTTCTAATTCTATCAGTTTTATATTTCCACATAACAAGCTCTCCAAGATTTAGCATCTAAAAACAGCAAAAATGTAATATACTACAGTGTCTGTGGGTCAGGTATATAGAAGTAGCTTAACTGGGTACTCTGTCTCTGGGCTGCAATTACGAGCCATTCTCATCCCAAAGTCTGACTTGGAGTAGAGCCATTTATAAGATCATCCATGTGACTGTTTGCAGGCCTTGAGGCCTTTCTGTCTTGTCCTCACCTGGAGGGCAGATCATGTCATCACAACTGGCTTCCCTTCTGAGCAAGCAAGAAGGACAGTGAGAGAAGGTTAAAACAAAAAGCACAGACTTGATAACCTAATCTCAGAAGTGACATTATTTTTCCTGCACTGTATTTGCTAAATACCAGTCACTAGGGGCAAACACCAGCAAGTGGAAATCACTGGGGAGGATTTCATAAGTTGCCTACCACAGCATTAGTGGATTCTTTCCTGGTCTCTGACCTCCCTCTTTGATCAATTTGTATTTAACTGGTTTTAAGCAGGTTTCTTAAAGCATAGTATGTCATTTATACCTGTCTTTTTAACTCCCCTATTTTTAAAATTAAACTCAATGTTCAATATTTAAAAGAAAATATAATATCTCAATTTAAGAAATTTAAAGTAATAATATGAACTACATAGTATCTTGAAAATTTCTGATCTATAAAAAGTTGCATGGCAGACTGTATTCCTTCAAGATTAATACCTGCCCATCAACCTATAATTGCCTATTCTTTCCCTCAAATCAAGAACAGCAGTTCATCCCTGGCTGGTGTGGCTCAGTGGATTGAGAGCTGGACTGCAAACCAAAGTGTTACTCGTTTGATTCCCAGTCAGGGCACATCCCTGGGTTGCAGACCAGGTCCCCAGTAGGGTGCAGTCAAGAGGAAACCACACACTGATCTATCTCTCTCTTTCTCCCTCCCTTCCCTTCTCTAAAAATAAATAAAATATTTTTTTTTAAAAAAAGAAGGCATTCAGAACAGTCCTCCCCAGCATGTGTCACTTTAGCCTGTGAATTATTTTGAACTGCAGACAACTGAGACCCTACACACTCATGAAAACTTTGCCTCTCCCTTGAGGAATTTAAGTTAAAGGCCTTGCCCATAATAACAGTTGTCACTAGGAACAACTTTTTATAACCTAGGGTGGGACAAGTATCTAACTGCTGCATATCTGCTCTTCTTGTCTACAAATGATCTTTCTCTCCTCGGAAGCCCCACTGGTCCTTAGCTCAGAATGTTACATGTACCTCATTGTCCTTTCCATGTCTGCACCTCTCATGTATGTGGGGTCTCTGATTCCCCTGCGTGGGGTTCCCATCTGTATGTTTAAATCTGGTTCTTTTCTCCTGTTAATCTGGCTCATGTCAACTTGATTACTGGACCAGCCTGACAACTCTAGAAGAATTGAGAAGGGCAGAGGAAATTGTTTTCCACCCCTCACAAGTTGTCTAAGTTACACAAGTTGGAGCATTTTTTATGAACCCGTTGTTATGAGCTCTATGACATCTGAGTCAGCAGTCTTTGTGGTTTAATAGTTCTGCTTTTCCATCACAATTAAAGTATAAAGTCCCTCAGTGTAAAGTATAATTATTTGGGGGGAAAACTGAGGAAGTTATATAAATTACACATAGGCACAGGACAGATAATTCAGAGAGAGTGATTTATGGCAATCTGAACTCTGAGACTAGAGTGATTATTTAAAAATTGAAAGGATTGAAACACAGATATCTATAGTAATTCTACTGGTGAATTAAAAATAAAAGCCATGCCTTATTCAGTTGAGTGGCATTATCACTGCTCATACTGTGGTTGGGGAATTACTAATTACTCCCAGGACTTCAGATAATACTATCTCCGTCTGACTCACCCCTCGGAAGCACTGTGCCCTTGTGTTCAGTTTCTTATCAAATATCACTACATGGGAAATTCACACGTCCTTCAAAGTCTAAGCATGAAAAGTTTCAAAACCCTTCAGCACATTTTAAAATTATAGTTAGAAAACAAAAGTACTAACTCTTAGCGAGACCTAGAAGGTTCTGCTAATCTCTCCAAACACATTTTACCACTGCTCTCACTATTTCTGTATGGGATGCACACACACTGACCTTTGCTTCCGTTTCCCATAGTCACTTAGGGACCTCACAAGGGCAATTATAATTATCTTGAGCAAAGAGTGAACAAGTAATTTGCACTTCACATACTCAAAAGACAGATGCTACAGAGTGACTGCCTCATGGTAATGAAAATCTTAATTACATGGCGCAACGATTTTCAACCTTTTTCATCTCATGGCACACGTTAATGAATCAGTAAGATTCTGTGGCACACCAAAAAATAGTTTACAGTTTTTCTGGTCCGACATAAAAAATAGATATAATTTTGATTCAGTCACACTGGCCATCTATTGTGTTGGCTGTTGTCATTTTTTTACAACCTAGGGAAAAGACATCAGTGCCCCTGAACAAATAGTCAGGCATTGTATGTTTTAAAAATTCTTCCAGTAAAACAATGTGCCATGGCACACCAGTTGGAAATCACTGATAGAATATATAGTTCTAAATTAAGAAGGGGTTATAAACACATGCATATAAATGTATACACACATGAATATATGTATATGTATGTGTGTATGTACAAAATCAAGCTTAATTAGGGAAACAAGCATCGTTGTATCCTAAAAATATCAACTAGTATTTGAAGTGCATAGAACAGTGTTTTCCAGTTTTTCGAGATAAGTATAGAAAATTCTCTTAGAAATTATAAGATTTATTACAATTATTCTTTTACGAAAGTTGTATCTGCTAATTGGCATTGGATACTTCACAACCCAGCTGTCACCTAATTGTAAAATCTGAAAATATTTTAGGAGGCTTTATTCTGAGTTGAAAACTCCACATAAAAATAAATTAAATTGCTATTATTTTTAAATCTTAAAGCCTGCAGTTTTATTTCTTTCTTGGTTTCATATATAACTGGGTCTGAAGTAAGAATAAAAAACAGTGTGACAGATGAATATGGGGGAAAACAATTTATTTGGGGGGAGAAAATAATTCTAAAGATATGAGTGAATAAACAATGTTTACAATGTTTACTTTGCCACAGTGGTGCCCGCTAGCTGCACTTAACCCTGTGTAACCCTGTGAGTCTGCCAAGGGAAACAGATACTAAGAATGTTCTAGCATACTTTGAAAATAAACCACCTCTACTTGTTTTTCTCTAAATCAGCCATCTCTGGAGTAAAAACAAACCCATTACATTCTCAAAGAGCTTTTGCCCTTGTCATTTAATGAAAGTGTAATAGCACAGAAACTTTATTTCTTTAATATGAACTTTTTCCTTTCTTTTTTTAAATTTAATCTTTATTGTATTTTTTTCCATTTTCCTTTAGTCTCCTTAAACAGTCCTTCCCCTAGCCATCACCACACTGTTGCCCATGGCCATCAGTCTTTTTTTCCTTTTTGCTCAAAACTTTCTTTCCTTCTGATGCAAACTAGCTTCATCCAGCACCCTAACACACCGGCCTCCTCTCTTGCATGATAACTCACATACTCATTAAGCCCTCAAGACAATGAAATTCTGCTCTGCATACCCTGAGGAAAAAGCCTTAGGTCTGTGGACCATGGAGACACCTAAACCTCAGTTGTATTTCAGAAAAGCAGTAAAACCAGATGAAGCAACTCCATGCCTGACATCAGGACCAGATGCAATGATCAACTTACCCACCACTCTAGCGCAGACCAATCAATAGAGACCTCAACCCTGACCATGACCCTAACTTCCATAGTCACCATGATTAATGATTCTCCCCTCTATAACCCTTCCAATGAAAGCCATTAGGGAGCCAGCTCTGTGAGCTAATCTAATCATCCATGACTCTGGGCATAGGTCACTTCCTCAACTTACTGTCTTTGCTCCAAGCTCCTGTTCATACCTTATTGGCCTTTGACCTGCACAGGCAAATTGACTCCTCTGGTCCAGTAACAAAAGTAGATTTAGATTTTCCTCTATAATAAACCACAGAAATAGTGTTAGTAAATTGGAGAAGAATAACATGCACATTGTACTAAAGTCATCTGAAGTGCCTATAATTGTAACCCACCTATGTAACAGAACCTTTTACATACAAAATGTTAACATTTATAATATTGAAAACTTTAATTGTTATCATTAAAGTTGTATCATATATGTCAATATTCATAAAGCTATTATAGAACACAATAGTTTCTCTTTGGTGCTGGTGTATTAAATGAACTGAAATTGATTTGTTTTTACAGGGTAAAACAAACTATAACCCAATATACATAAATAATTCCCCAATATTTCTCATATCAGCTGTATTTTTGTGTTTAGTATTGGCTAAATATGTGAGGGAGTGGAAGGTGGTTCTTTATAGCACCATGGAGCAAATAATGTAACCATCTCTGTTTTTTAAATTCTTCTGTCCACAGGTACCTTTATAAATCTCTCACCTCAATGCTTCTCTGCAGGCCCTCTCACTCCTCCATTGTCCTTTTACTGATTCAATCACAATTTTCTCCTTATCCCTTAAATTCACCCACATTTCTTCCTGCTATATTCTAAATTCTATTCTTTTCTTTCACAGAACATTTTAGCCAATTCTTTGTTTCACTGATCCTTTAAAGCCATGCCTTATGAGCCTTAGATTTTATAATTAAAAACAATGATCGAAATCCAATGTCTTGCATACTCAAGATAAATTACCAAAAAATTATTTTTCTCCCCCAACACTTTCCTCCCTCCCAGAGAATATAAAAATTACTTCTTTTTACTGGCTCTATAGTTCTGCCTTTATCTAATGTTATATAGTTAGACGCACACATTATTGTAGCCTTATCAGACCAACTCCTTTCCCTTAGCAATGTGTATTTAGCATTCCTCCATGTCTTATCGTGGCTTGGACTATGCATTCTGAATGATACTTCATTACAAATGTACCACAGTTTCTCTTTTTTACCTAGTGAGAGATATCTTGGTTGTTTTCAGTTTTAAGTAATTATACCTAAAGGCATTATAAATATTTGTGTCCAGATTATTGTGTGGACATAAGTTTCCATCCCAACTGAGTAAATAAAAACCTTGGAGGCCTGCAGTGACAAAGTATGGTATGTGTGGAAGGGAGGTCATTTTGCAATCCTATGTTGGAGTGCTCATCTTATAGCAGACCTGTGATATTGATTCATTACTTCACAAGGGCTTCCCAGCTTTTCTCCTCCCTTAGGTGAAGCAGAACATCTAGAAAGAACTGGAGTTCTGTAATTTCCTCCTCTCCCTCAAGTTTCCTCTCCCCCTTTGCTTGGTTGGCATCTGTTATAAAGGTCTATGAGAATCTGTTGGAGCTCCTGGAGGTAACACCCACGAAACCGAGCAGGGACTTACATTAGGTCCCCAGGAGTTGGTAACCTGCACACTGATCACACTCTGCTTCCAGCAGTTTGCTGAAGTAGGTAACTTTATGGGCCCCACAACTTCTGCTTAGGGTAAACTGATCCATATTTTCTGCATTCATCTTTCCCTCCAGTTTTCAGGATGGTTGTTTGTACTACAACCTCAATTCTCAGAAGGATTTAAGAAGTGTTGTTGATTTTCAGTTTGGCATTTTTTGTGTTGTGAAAGTGTAAGTGATGACTTACTACTTACTAGTTCTTTACATGTTGGAGTGAAAATTGAAAATCTTTCAACTGTAGTTTTAGTAACAGTTTATTTTTTTCTGTCTCTGCTCGGAAGAGCGTGTGGAGAAGGAAGAGACAGATCAATATGTCTGCAAAATTCATGTTTGACATATAGGTCTAGCACAGTTTAATTGGCAGATTAAAAAAAAACTGACCAATACAGTCTTGATGTTTCCTTAGCCTGAAGAAACTTTTGGCAGGTTCCTTCCTGACTCTAGGCCTTGGTCTTATTTTTCTTAGAATATTTGCTTTAAAAACACATCATTGTGAATTCTTCCTCTCTTCCTTAAATATATAAATCTTTAAAAAAATCTATTGCCAGTTTTGCAACCAAAGAATGTCTTTTGTAAAGACCTGGGACTGTCTTTTTGGAAGGCAGTCTTAAAGGGAGATAACGCCCCATCTCCCCGTCTCTGTGGGAGGATATAAACATTACTTCATGATTTCCTTGTTTTGAGTTGTGCAATCACTTCTTGTCCCAAAGAGAAATTTGACTTTTCTTTTGGGTAAATCCAATAGTAAACACAAATCGTCTGTGTTCTTCTTTTCACATCATTACTTAAAAAAATCTTTGTACCCTTTGTTTCAATTAAGTCAAGGTCAGACTGAGTTCTGAGCTCTCTTTGCTATTGCAGTCACATAGATGTGTATATTTATGTGTGCATGTTTATGAATACGTGGAAAAACAGGGAAAGGGATAGGTACAGGATGATGACTAACTAGCAATAAGACTTGACAATGTATTACAACTTCCACAGGTTGCATAATAAATATAACAATTCAGTGGAACTCTATGTGTCTTCACAGAATCAAGTTTTCTAGGAGAAATTCAATATCTAAAAATATAAATAAATATTAAACTTTCATGAATAAGTTATGTAATTACATCTTTATTTCATTGTATAATATTAAAAGCTTTGGTCATTTACTAAATATGAGACTATTAACTCAAGTTCCTTCATTCTAATATTGATTAGATTGAACCATAAGAAATGGTTCCATGGGAGGGGGAAGGTGCAATATTGGTAAATTTATTTGGTTGCAACTTAAATACAATGTAATTAAAATAATGGTCTTTTGAGTAGCACTGTTGGTTAGAGCATCATCTCTATAAGCCGAGGTTGCAGGTTCAATACCTGGTCAGGGCACATATAAAAGAAAACAACTAATGAATGCATAAATAAGTGGAACAACAAATCCATGTTTCTCTCTGTCAATCTTCTTTTCTCTCTATAAAATCAATAAATAATTTTTAAGTGGTTTTTCTCAAAGAGTAATTTTAGCAACCACTTCATAATCTAGCATTTTATTAAAAATGTAATAATAGTTATTATAAATTTATTCAATTTATTATTAATTGTGCCCCAATTATGTTAGCATGAGAACTTTATAAATATAAATCACCTTAAAGTAATTCTTATTTTTATCTCTCCCTGAATCTATCCTCATGTGTGAAAAGAGGAGATTGTCTGCCAATTAGCATCAAATATTCCAGAGATAAACAGAACAGATGCATATTCTGCTGAATATAGACATAAATATGCATTTCAATCATTTGTTTCTTACCTACTTTTGCAATTGTAAATTGTGGTCTTTCTAAATCAGAGTACACAACAGATGGTGAAGAGTTAGTTTAAAGTGATGTTTCCTTTAATATAAACTACTGTGCCAAGTGATCACCTACTACAGCAATTCATTCTTTCACTATACCAATTTATTTACTGCATTAAAATATATTGGATTAAATAGGCATTTCAGCTGCATTTTTCATGTTGTGAGTATGGCTTTAAACTGAATGTCGCTATAGTGTACTCACCCTCTCTGAAGAAAGAAAGAATGATGGAAGCTGAGAGCCTAGTAAGAAATCACACTTTATAAAATGACAAGATTCAGCATGATAAAAAATTCAATTTTTATCCTCACTTTCCTTTATTGGAAAAGAGATCTTACATATCAAGGAATAAAATAATAATATGATTTTAACTAAAATGAGTTTCATAGACAGCAAACAGCCTCCTGAACTACTCTAGCTTCTTCTTGTGTATGTGATTATGATTGTAAATAATAAAACAGAAATATATATTCACATACGTATCACATAGATAATAGCATGGATGATTATTCAGTGGGGTTTTGATGAATGGGTGCCAATAGATTTAATTATAGATCATTCAATACTTATCCATGCACACATATAAAAAGAATATATACATATAATACTTTGTACAAAAGTATTTTTACTTTTCCAAAAAAATCTGATTATGATATTATGCTTTAGGACACATTCAATAAAATTTCCCCACTTTAAAAATGTGTTCAGGTCATTACTTATGCATCTATATGAAGGGTGTTCAATCCATTACTTATGCATCTATATGAAGGGTGTTCAATCCATTACTTATGCATCTATATGAAGGGTGTTCAATCCATTACTTATGCATCTATATGAAGGCTTCAAAATGCTTTGGTTTGGGATAGAAATCTTTTTGTGGTTAATAACGTAACGAAGTGCATTTTCAAGGAAATGAAGAATTAAAACACATTACAACAGTGAAAGTAATTTGATCCTTTTATACTTTTATAGAGCTATGTAATGTCTTTTTTTTGCCACATTAATGTATAGAGGCTAAAAGGTCATATGTAATTGAAAATGTAATTCAAATTCAGTTATTCTCCTAATTGGAATAGTTTAAGTGTAACCATCCCCAGATTATTTTTCAAAACATGAAATTTGTCACAAGTGAAGTGAGGCGTGTGGGAGCCAGTAAATTTATCTTCTACAAGAGATACCATTGCAAATATATTTATTTCCATCTGAAAATATCTCGATGAGTCTTTGGATTAATGTCTGCATAACATTTTTGAGGGGGGCTGAAATCAGTGAATGTACATATAGGAAACAATTATATGTATTAGAATTATTGCCTTTTACTAAGTGGCTGTCTTTGTCTATTGCCATAGTCTTATACTGCCTAGCCTCAGAGGCTCTCCTTTAGGTCATTTGCTGTGTGCTGATGTGTGACTCATTCATTGGCCGTGCTGGGCCCACCGAATAGTCCAGCTTTCAGATTCTGTTACTCACTTTCTGACTAACCTCTTTGAACTCAGGTCTTACCCAGCCCTACACGGTGACACACTCTGTAACCTCTCCCTGCTGCAGTGGACTGTGTTCCAACAGACCACCTTGGTTGGGTACCATCAAAATGACAAGCACCCAGCTCCTCTTCTGGAAGTACACTTGTCCACCACAATCTCATACGTTCTCAGCATGATGATTGCAGGTGGTAGATACTTCCCTGTTGTTTCTCTTCATTCCAGCCATCACAGGAAGTTCTAGCTAGCACTACCCTCACAGTTCTTCAGTCATATTTTTGTTGTTGCTATAATACATGACATCCCATTTCAAAGAATGGATGGTGACTTCTCCAAAGAGCTCTCTCACTAATTTCCTCTCTGCTACACTGAAGTGGTTATACAATTTTTATTGCTCACTCAGCAAAGATCTACCCAGGAAGTAAGACACCATTTTCTCTTTGTGAAGATAACTTCTTCTTCCAACCCATTTTGTTTAAGGTGGGGCAGAAACATCTCTGGATAGAAGAGGAGAGATATGTAGTCACATCCACTAGGGCAACACATCACAGATTCTAGGCTTGTCCTTTTACATTTGCTTTCCTTACATAGGCTGGAAGTAAATAATCAGAAAGCTATTATATGTATATTTTTACACTTTATTTTTGTATATCTTTCATGATTGGGTCTACCACTTCTCTTTAAAAAATTAGGATATATATGACACATTATTTCAAGATAACAATGATAACATTTAAAAACAACATACAGTTGCATGGGTTTTTGTTGTTAATATTTTATTTGTTTAGTTTTGCTTTTTCTCCCCAAAGACTACACCAGACTTCTTGAATATATTCTTAGGTTTGTGTTTAGTAACTAAAATGTTCTAGAACACTCCATTGACAAAGATTATGTCCTAATTTGTAAAATGCACTTGGCAGTAAAAAATGTTTTTGAAACCTGAAATAGCAAAATCTGAAAGATTAAGCATTTATCTTTTTAATGTTGATATAACACTTCCAAGACTCTGAAAAATATAATTTACTAAGTGGATCACAAATTTTATTTGAATGGAATTTATCATAAATATATTTTATAACTATTAGATGGCATTGCATATCTACACATAGAAGAAATTAAATTTACCTTTTAAAAGTCATACTTACATCAAATTATTATATGATTTGACTTTGGGAGGGTGGGCACACAGTGCAATATATACATATGATGTATTATATACTTGAAACCTATATACTTTTATTAACCAATATCACCCCAGTAAATTTAATTTTAAAAAACTTTTTGAAAGTTATAAGAAAACTTATAAAAATATTGAAAGTATTTAAATATAAAAAATATTAAGTCAGTTGAATGTTATGCTTTCTAATTTTTTCTACAGAATTATTTTCAAAGAGATTATAGAATGAAGTGCTCAAATTTTTTAATGCATTTGAAAGGTTTAAATTATTTGTTTGTTGGTTAGTTCAGGTTGCTATAACAAAAATACTAGACTGGGTGGTTTATAAACAGCAAACCCTGGTATGTCACAGTTCTGAAGGTTGGTAAATCCAAGATCAAGGTACCTGAGGATTCAGTGTCTAATGACAGCCAACTTCCTGGTTCATAGAAGGCTATCTTTCTTTTTTTTTTAATATAATTTTTATTTAATTCTTGTTCAAGTACAGGTTTCTGTCTTATATTCCCAACCCTGCCCGCCCCCCGCCCCATACTCTCTTTTCAATGTCCTCACATGGTGGTAGGATCTCTCTGAGACCTCTTTTACAAGAGACTAATCCCATTTATAAGGACTCCACCCTCAAGGCATAATCAGCTACCAACAACCACCCCCCACCTCCTTCTAATACTATCTGCTTGAAGCTTAGGATTTCAACGTATGAATCTTATTGGTGGGGACACAAACAATTCTATCTATAGAAGTACAGTTGTTTCGTTTCTCAGATTCACTCTACTTTTCTTTTAGAGAGAAAAACTAAAAATGAAATATTTGGCCTACATACACTTGTCAAGTTTTATAACTTGTCATAGTTAATATAAAAGGTTTATGCAATTTGTGTCTAAGAAAAATCACAGGCAAAGGGGGTGTGTTGTGTATTCTGGCTGTAGACTATTAAATATTGTGCATTATTTTAGCTCTTGATACCAATACTCACTAAAGTTTATAACTCCAATGCACAAAACACAACTTAAAAAAGTATTTCATTTTTATAGACCTCTTCAAGAGCACAGTATATGTGATAAAAAACCATGGAGCTACCATTGCCATCAGAATGAAGTGCAGAAGTCCCAACCTAGAGTAGTTTACCTTGATAAGTAAAGAAATAGATGTTAAATATGTTGATACTCTGCAGCTAATTTATGAATAGAAAATATGATAAAACAGAGCTTTCTGAAAAAGAAAATCCTATATACGTGTGTGTATGTAAAAGTACAAGGAAAAAGGTTTAATTGAAATGTAAATTTCAAACAGAACATAATATCTGAAAAACAGCATATTTTGTTAGTATGATATTATTGGTAGAAAAACATTTATTATACAGTATTAATCAATAATTATTTATAACTTTTTTTCAGGCTGACCATGTCTAACCTGCAATTGAAAATAAATAATCTCAAAATGCACACAGTTTTTCTTCTATTGAAAAATACTAGTTTTAATAATTACTTGGAGTGTTGTTGATTTATATCATTGAATTTATAGCCACAAAATAGATATGTACAATATACTTAATCATGTATAACAAAAGTCAACCTAATTTTAGTTAACAAATAACACTTTAGAAAAAGTTGAGTGATTATGGATAATTGTTAGGAACTGGATATGTAAATATTTACTCCATGAAACTAATTTGATTCCTATCATCCAATCAATGATAGAACAGTTTTATTACAGTCTTTCATTTTACTCCCTGTGCCTCTAATGAAAATCAGTAAGTATGTCATTCTTGGGTAATTCAGGAAGAGTAAAGACTTTATGATGAGTTTATGCTCTGGAAAGAGAAACTAAACTTGAACAACACAGGGGGTAGGGTAAAATCAAGACTGAGTCAGAATGACGAAGACAATCCAATTCATGGAATAAGAAGAGAGGCAGAGTTGTGATGAATATAAATAATATGCCAGAAATAAGTTCCAACCACATAGGAAAACATATTTGCCAATGATACCTCAAAAAAGAGTTTGATCTCCAAAATATAAAAAGAACTCACACAACTCCACCCTGGAAGACAGACAGTCTAATTAAAAAATTGGCAAAGGACCTGAACAGACACTTCTCCAAGGAGGACATACAGAGGGCCCACAGACACATGAAAAACGTTCAACATCACTAGCCATCAGAGAGATACAAATTAAAACCACAATGAGATACCACTTCACACCTGCCAATCATTAATAAATCAATAAACAACGAGTGCTGGAGAGGTTGTGAAGAAAAGAAAACCCTAGTGTACTGTTGGTGGGAATGCAGACTGGTACAGCCACTACTGAAAACAGAATGGAATTTCCTCAGAAAACTAAAAATGGAATTGCCTTTTGACCCAGTGATTCCACTGCTCGGGTTATACCCCAAGAACCCTGAAACTCCCATCCAAAAGAACCTATGCATCCCCATGTTCATAGCAGCACAATTTACACTATCCAAGTGCTGGAAGCAACCTAAGTGCCCACTGGTAAATGAGTGGTTAAAAAAACTGGTAAATTTACACGATAGAATACTATGCAGCTGAAAGAAAGAAGGAATCCTACCTTGCGCAACAGCATGGATGGAGCTGCAGAGCATTATGCTAAGCGAAATAAGGCAGGTGGTAAAAGACAAATACCACATGATCTCATCTATAAGTGGAACCTAATCAACAAAACAAATGAGCAAAATATAACCAGACACATGGAAATAAAGAACTGATAGTGACCAGAGGGGAAGGGGATGTCAAGGAACATGAACAGAGGACTCATGGGACCGGCTGTGGGTGAGAGGCAGGGCAGGGGAGAGCAACACAGAAAAAGGTGGGCCAACTGGAATTGAACAACAGTAAAAACAGAATAATCAAAAAATTTTTAAAAAGTTTAACATGGAAGAGTCAGGCATACATATAGTGGATTAAAAGGAAGTTGAGACACTTTAAGTTAAATATCAAAGCAATATTTAGGATGCTTAAGATAGATACTTGATTTATTGAATTATAATCAATAAAAATCACAAATGAATTATAGAAAATGAAAAATGACACAGAATAATAGAGTTAAAACTTCATAGCAGTTAATGCATACATATATGCTTTATATATAAATGTGCTTCACATGTATTCATCACATATAAACACTCAACTTCTGGTTGAGTGTTTATATCTTCCTTCTGTATCAAATCATTGACTTGAGTCCCAGTTTTATTTTCTTCACTGTTGGTTTCCTGTATATTTTTCTTTATTTCACTTTGTATAGCCTTCACTTCTTCTATTTTGTGTTTGTACTCAATCATGTCTTTGAGCTTCCTGATTACCAATGTTTAGAATTCTGCATCTGATAGGCTGGCTATCTTTTGGTCACTTAATTCTTTTTCTGGAGTTTTGATCTGTTCTCTCATTTGAGCCATATATCCTTGCCTCGGTGTACCTGTTACATTGTAAGGGGCAGAGCCTGATGTGTTCATCAGGTCAGGGCAACCCACTTTACCTCATTGTGGTGCTATTTGTGGGGGAGGGGCAGAGAAGGAACAAGGCCACCTGCTCAACTCTTGCCAGCTTTCAGTCACTTCTCCCACTACCCACAAGTAGTTGGGCCCTTCTGGTGCTGATTTCTGGGTGGTGGGGTTCGTATAGATTCTAGGACCCTGTAGGTCTCTCCAGCTAATGTTCCTGTGAGTTAGATTTTCTCTCGCTGCTACTATCCCCACGGGTTTTTACGGCCAGAGGTTTTGAGGCTTTAGTTTCCCATGCTTGAACCCTGTGTTGCATGGTTTGTCTTGCCCACACTTGTTCCTTTCAACTTATCTGCACTTGAATATGGGACTGCCCACTCCACCAGCTGCCACCCAGTCCACCATCTGCTGCCTTGCCCACCTAGTTCTCAAGCCACCACTTTGCCACTTGTCCTCTCTGCCCCTCCTGCCAGCCAGGGTAAATCTTTCTTCTTTAACTCCTTGGTTGTTGACTTCTATACAGCTCAATTTTCTGGCATTTATGTTTTTTTCTTCTTGTTGTTGTTTTTAATTTGGGTGTTGTCCTTCTTTTGGTTGTGAGAGGAAGCAAAGTGTCTCCATCTTGGTGGGAAGTAATCATTTGATATTTGTAAAGGTCTTAAAACAGAGCCTCTAACACAGTCAGTGCTAATTCCATTTGGTTAAGTGAAACAAGCAAAGAAAATTGTATTGGATCATGGAAAATGATGAACAATTATTGACAAAACAACAACCAAAATTTTTTCAACAAACAATGATGACTGATGATAATTGAGAAACTTTCTTGTGCAATTCTTTTCATCGTGCCTGAGTCAAATAGTCATTTATTAAGAATTTCTGTTGTCTTAGATTACTTTAATCCAAAGAGAGCCTCTTTTGGATAGTTATTTGAATTAGGTAACCCCTGATGAATTATTAATCTATCCATATTTGTAGCAATTACCTGATACTAGTCAAAACTTCTGATTATAGGTGGGACTCAATGATGAGCTCGCTATCCTAACATGATACAGACAGGAGGCGAGCTGAAAAGGGACACCATACTAGACAATGAGATAAAATTTTCAGACTTCGGCAATAACACACACACACACAATAACACAATAACACACAACAACATATATGTTGTTGCTGCTCTTGTTTGTTGAAATACAAGAATAAGTCACAGATACCTTTACATTGTACACTAAATATATATCAGTGTTTTTTATATATATAATACCAATTCCTGGCAAAGGACAGACCATAGACTAATGGAACAGAATAAAGAGACTAGAAATAAATCCACACCTACATGGTAAACTGATCTTCAACAAGGGTGCCAACAATTATGTAATGTGACGAGAGTAGTCTCTTCAACGAATGTATTATCCAAATTTTTCTGATTGTTTTCTTATAATTAGATTTCACTTAAAACTCTTCTTATCAATGCTATATAGGTGATATTATTTTCCTTCCCATTGTATTATATTGGCAAGTACCCTATGTCAGTTTGCTTCCATTAAGGTGGTGCCTATCTATGGCAAAATGTCATTTCTTGTAAACCTTTTTTTCTTTCCCAAGTATACATACATCAGCAACTTCAGGGCTGTTTGACATTGAGAACCTGTTCTCAACATGTCTAATAAACAGACTTCTTCCCATGAATGTGCCCTTTTTTTGGCATTCTTAGTTCAGCATTTTTTCCCACACTAATTTGTGATAACATATATAGTCAAGGAGAGTTCACAATGCCAACCTGTGAACACTCTTAATTGACCTAAATAAGAAGACATTAGCTTTATTCCTTAGAAAACAAACTTCTGCTTTAGAGACCTATGATTCACTATCAATTTTATCTGCAGATGAATTTATCTCAATCGCCCCATTTTGAGCTTAACTTAGTTTGGTAGTCCCCACTCACACATTCTGATGCAGGGTTATAGAGGTCCACTACACCTGTCCTCTGGAATTTTCAAGGTTTCCAAAAGGGTAGAGCAGAAGTAAGTCTAATTTAACATTAGAAATGACTGGAATCTGGCTCCATCTGTAACTGATATTCCCTCTCCCTCTGAATTAAGGCCCTATTTAATAGTACTCTCAAGTATTACTTACATGTTAGCTCTTTATGGACACTCTTAGATTCTCACAAGGCTCTCTGCTTGGTAGTGAAATGTCACTTCCTAGAGCCTTTTGCTGTTATCCAATACTCTACATAATGCTGGCTTTTATCCACTGAGTAAATACAGTGTTCCAGACACTGTCTTAAGTACCATATGTATATCCTTTAATCTTTATATCACCACATGTTATTGTAATTATCTTCCTCATCTATACATGAGCAACTCATGCATGACACAGAGAGGTTTTGAGTTAGACCAATGTCAGGAATGATAATTCATATCAAGACTTGCTGTCTATTGCAAATCTTTTCTTAATTTCTATGTTCTAGTGCCTCCTGATATGCATTGAGTCTCTACCAAAGGTTGAATAAACAACTCTTAAATCAAAGCAGAATTAACAGCTATATGAGTCTCTCTTTGTACCTGTATAAAAGAGCTGATCTTAACTTCTCCCTATGGTTGCTTTACACGGAAACAACACCACTAACCACTGCCTCCAAATACAATGATCATTTTTTAAGATTTAACAACAACAATAAAAAATAATACTACACCATAAATATTCTTTATGAACTAAGCTACTGCTTAGAATTTGTTCGCAGCTGGCCATTTGACTGTACTGGCCAACTTAAGCAATCATTTTTCTCTCACGGCTATAGAAAGATCTTCTACTTACACCTGACTTCTGGAAATCTGAACTCTAGTGCACAAGCAAACAAGGAAATATCAGTTTTGTGCTTGCAGGGGGATCCTGAGCTTAACTGTCAACCATAGAACTACCACAAAACACTTAATTCTTTACTTATGTTTTGTTGGTCTCATTTAATTGGGGAACATATTAATTAAAAAATTTCTCAGTAAATGAAAACTGTTATTGAAAATTATCACTGCTGCTCACACATTTGCTAATCTAACTAGGTGTTACACTGACTCCACTAATCACTGATAGGATCTTTGTTTAAAAATATAAATTATATATATATATGAATGATGGTTATATACATATATCCATAATCACCCAGGTAACTCAGCCCTGCTATAGCCCAGATTTGGCACCCTGCGACTTCCACCTCTTCTCAAAACTAAAATACCTTTGAAAAGATATTTCAGACCATCAGTGAAATTCAGGAAAATATGACTGGGCGGCTGATGGTGACTGGGAGAACTGTGTGAGGTCCTAAGGTGCCTACTATGAAAGAGACTCAGGCATCATTGTTCTCTGTATGATATTTCTTATATCTTGTACCTTCTTTAATGAATGTCTATATTTTTCATATTACAAGTGGCTTTTTCTAAATTTTTTTACAATGGAAGTGAGCAAAAGTTAGAGCATCAGTGAAGCAATCTTGTTTAGGTACCACATGGGTAAAGAAAGTACTGAAAACAAGGTTATGTAATAGACATACTTAATTATCTAAATCGAAATCTTAAAAACAGATTATAGTATATTTTTAAGAGACAAAGAAGTATTGGCTTTTTATACAACTTTAAGAACTTGCTTTACCTACATCATGGATTATTGCTCGATTAAGCTTGATGTTCCATACTGTCAACCCTTGAACGACATGAGTTTGACCTGCATGGATTCACTTGCATAGATTTATTTTTCAAAAAATATTTACTAGATATGTATTTTTCTTTCTTATGGATTTCTTTATAACATTTACATTTCTCTAACTTATTTTATTATGGAAATACAGCATATAGTACATTTAACACAATATACATGTTAATCTACTATTTCCATAAGGTTTCTGGTTAACAGGAGTTAAGTTTTGGGGAGTCAAAAGTTACATATGGATTTTCAATTGTGCAGGAGGTTAGTGTCCCTAACCCCCAGGTTATTCAAGGGCAAACTATACTGTCAAAAGAAATTTAAGTACACTTTTAAATAGTATGGTGTTTAAATAATACACCTCACCAAAATTTTTAAATAAGTAAAATATTTTTAAAAATTTTAAGTAATATTTGGGAGGGACTGACAAAAATGGATTAAGAAGTTGGACCCAAGAAGGAACACACCAAGGCACATCATAATTACATTAGCCAAGATTAAAATGAAGGAGAGAATCCTAGAAGCAACAAGAGATAAGGGGACAGTCACCTACAAAGGAGTTCCCATCAGACTGTCAGCTGATTTCTCAAAAGAGACCTTACAGGCAAGAAGGGGCTGGAAAGAAGTATTCCAAGTCATGAAAGGCAAGGACCTACAGCCAAGGTTGCTTTATCCAGCAAAGCTTTCATTTAGAATGGAAGGACAGATAAAGTGCTTCTCAGATTAGGTCAAGTTCAAGGAGTTCATCATCACCAAACCCTTATTATATGAAATGCTAAAGGGACTTATATAAAAAAAAGAAGATGAAAAATATGAACAGTGAAAGCACAGCAAACTCAAAGTTATTAACAACCACACCTAAAACAAAAGCAAACCAAGAGGACAGCTAGATCAGGAGTGGAACCATAGAAATGAAGAACACATGGAGGGTTAGCAACAGGGGAGTGGGAGGAGGAGAAGGGGGGAGAAGGTACAGAAAATAGCATAGACAGTAGGTAGAAAATTGATGGGGGGGGGCAAGAATAGTGGGGGAAATATAGAATCTAAAGAACTTGAGACACATTGTTATAAACTAAGGGTGGGGGAGAATGGTGGGGGAGGCGGTGTGCAGGGTGGAGGGGAGTGAAGGGGGGGAATAGAACAACTGTAATGGTATAATCAATAATATATATATATTAAAAATGGATTAAGAAAACAAATGCATAACTCAAGTACTACAAATTTAATATCAATAGAGAAGTAATGTAATTGAGCAGTTAATAGAATATGAAAGCATTTAAGGTGGAATGTTTATAATTTAGGCAACTTGAACATGAATGAAGTTGGCAAGCATGACCTTTTACTCATATCTTCTCTGAAGCTAAGAATAAAACACTTTGCTGAAGCAGGTACTGATTGACCTTACTACCTATAATATATTAATACAATATTTTATTTAAAAAGCTTAAATAAACCAGAAGAAGATGTTTACTTTGTGGAAAATAATGTAAAAAATGTGTCTTTCAATCCTTTTTACCAACAAAGTACAAAACATTTTTGTCATCTTATTACATTTCCAAATAACTTGCTATTTAACAGCTTAAATAGCTGTCAGCACAAAATACTGTGTTAAAGAAAATTTAAATTAAATTTTTATTTAATATTTAATGTTAATAGCACTAAAACAATAATCTCAATTACTAAAGAAAATACAGAATTCTTAAACATAAAATGTTTACAAGACAATATTTCCATTTTATCCAGAATTATTTCTTCTACCTACTTTACGACCAGGATTCCACTTGACTACGAAGAGCTGATCATTGTCTTTTCTTTGAAACACTTTCTTCACGTGGCTATGAGAAGATTTAAATCCTGATTATCCACCTACATTAATGCCTTTATCTCAGTCTTCTTTGATAGTTTCTCTTTATTTCCTTTACATTGAAATTCCCCAGGGTCCTGCCTCTTGACTTCTATTTTATATTTATAACTACTTACTTAATGGGCTCAGTCATATGCCTTTTTCTATATGCCATCTTTATGTACATTGTTGCATATTTCAAATTTATACCTCCAGTCAGAATTCTCCTGTGTTCCAAGCAGATTAATCTGTCCAGTTGTAACAGTGGAATATCGTAACAGTGGGAAATTATAACCCACCCCACCACTCTTTTGACATTATTTCTGTAAGTGCTGAATTTGACTAATATGTAGCTTATAGATAAACAGCGTATTTGTATAAGAATCCTAAGAACTGACTTCAAAAGATACAGGCTTTGACCTTCAGACATCTCAGCTCTGGGGGATTTGCTGACCTTCAACCCTGGAGCCGGGGTGACTAAGCCAGGATGATACACACCAGACCATCACTTGCCTCACTAGAATGGACTGTGCACATCTTCATGTAGCGAGCTTTGCAACACCCTCTTTTTATCTGTTTGTTCTATTTCCCTCCCCCTCCTTATAAAAACCTCTGCCAGCACTGAGATGGGGAGGCGGGCTTTTTGCTTCTCCAGTATTGGCTTTCGCTGCAGCGGGGAGCTAGACATGTGTTCAGTTACACAATTACTTCTTAGATATTTCCAACCTTACACAATTTTCTACTTAATAGAATTTCAACGTGCCCTATACTGAATTACTCTTCTTCTCCATCCTTAAACCTACATTTTGCACAATTTCTCCTTTCTCAGTCAATAAAACCCCATCTCCAAGTAAAAGGCTTAGCAACATGCTCAACTCCAATTCTTCTCTTAGAGCTTACATGTGCTGTTTCAGCCCTTCATTTTGCTTGTGTTTTGGAAAAATATAAACCAGCCAATCCCTTCTTAACAAGTATACTGCTATTTACCCAGTAGAAACCACAATCATTTCCAACCTGTATTAGGTGAATTAGAAAGATTCAAGTCTTCAATCTAGTCTCAGCACTTCAGCCAGAGTAATCTTGTCAAAACAGAAGTTAAAATGTATCACTTCTGGAAAAAAAAAAACAACTTCTGCCACTTCCAGTGAAAGTCCTTTCAATCACTTACTTTCTTGATCTTTTCACAAGCTATGTTTTTTCTTTGGCAAAAGTCCCAGCTTGTTTTTGTTCATCAAACATTTAAATGGTTTTTTTGTAGAAAAACAATAGTGAATGAAATTCATGAGGATCGTATAAAATGATACATATCTAATTACATGACACATTTCCTAGCATGCAATGAATAATCAATTGTTTTAGTTGTTGTTTACCTTTTTCTTTATTGTATTTTCAAAAAGCATATTTAGATCAGGGAAGCACATGCCAGGGTTTAAAAATATAACACCATATTATTATTTTTTATTTTTAGATAATAATAACAGTCTCAAAAGACTTACGTGAATCAAAAGAATTAAGATAAGTAGATAAGTGTTAGCTGATGAAGAAGTAGGATTGCTCAACTTTGTTGAAGAAAAAGAAGAAAAACAAAACAAATAATTTCTGCTCTCTTTCTTATGTTATTTTCCCAGGAATTAAGTTGCTGTTTTTCCATCTTTGTTTAAATGAGAAATTAATTATTTTCAAATGCTAATATTTCATTTTTCATTTTTTCTCGACAAATGCTTTTTAAAGTATATTCACTAGGGCATTTTTATGTAATATTTTCTACTTTATCAGTGCATTCTCATATCCATACATTAATAACAAAAGACATGAGGTATGGCCTATAGAACTGTACATGAAAGGAATTTAGAACTGTATCTGGAACACACTCAGTGTTATGAAAGGAGTAATTTGTAGGAATAGTTGTGGCAGAAGGAGCAATAGCAACAGTGGTAGTTGCCCCATTAGACTCAAGAGGTTAAATCACAATGTGGTTTGTTCTCAGGTCTATAGCATCTGCTAGCTCCTTAAAAAGGTTTGTTGAATGAATGGGTAACTTAGTGGGTGGGTAAGTAAATATTTAAACACATAACAAATGGTAGACTATATTCTTTCATACTTCCTTCTGTGGAATACTTCAGTTTGAAGAAATAAGGTCAGGTTTAGTTTTCACCTAATATTCAAGAAAATGAGCATTTTTTTTTGTCTCAAAGAACTAGAAGCAGTATGAATAATAGCATCCATGACTATATATTCCAAGAGAAGTTAGGTGAAATACAAAATTACTCAATATTGCTTGGTTAAAAGGCTCAGAACTAGGAAAATCTATGAAAGTTCCAAAGGTTACAAGGGAAATAGATTCTGATTGATCTTGTCTTTGATATTGGGTGTCAAAAGATACAAAAAAAGGTATCATCTATTAAAGGCTCATCTTTATTTTGCATATAAATTTTATTTTAGAAATGATCCTTAATAATTTTCTAGTATTATATGACTATTATTAAAGTTATCATTGACATTTGACTATTTCAAGATATATAGGGACTATATTTGTAATTTCTCAGAATATATACAGTAAAAAATACAGTATTTTTTATTTGTGATCTTGGATATGTTATTAAAAGGATAAAAATATTTTAGTAATATGTTTTGCAAGTGCTGTGGGTAGCAAAACATTTTCCAGTAAGTTGTAAACAGCAGATTGAAATAGTCCTGAGATACAATTGAGGACTACTCTGTTTACAGAAGTACTTTATCTATTGTTGCTTTTGTAGTACCAATGACACAATAATCACATACTTGATGAAATTTAACCTAAAAGTTCTCAATGATTTCTTTTATAAAGTTCATGCCCAAATACTCTTGTAAAATTTTTGTAAAAGCAGTAAAATCTAGAACACCATTGATAGTTCACAGAGGTAGTAATTTGTTATGTGCTTAGATAATCATAATGGGCACCTAATGTTCATCTTTTGAGCAAATCTTTTTCAGGATGAAAAAGATAGTCAGGCAAACTTTGTATAAGGAAAAAATCAATGAATAACCATCCCAGTATTTACAGATAGATAAAATATGATGGTTGGGAAAAATTACAATACAATAGTAACAGTCTGCCTATTAGTTTTTAGTAGAAAAATACACACATAGAAGAGCCAACATATAACTGCTTATTCTATAAATACCAAGAAGTATTTTTTTTGCTAGAAACTAACTTAGGAAAAAAGCATATGGTTTTAAAAAGTTAATCAATATTGTGTAGAGTTACTCCAAGACACTTAGGGGGGCTGATTCAAGTATCTGGAGACATACTGGTATATTTACAAGGGTTATATCTTCTTCATTCAATCCCTTTAGTATTATGTAATGACATTCTTTGTCTCTTGTTATGGCTTTTGTTTTGAAGTCTATTCTGTATGATATAAGTTTTGCTATCCCAGCTTTTTTTCATTTCCATTTGCATGGAATACTTTTCTATCTCTTCAGAGTGTGTGTGAGTGTTTTGTTCTGAGTTGTGTCTCTTATAGATAGCATATATGTATATGTGTCATGGTTTCTTTTTTTAAAATTTTTATTTAACTCTTGTTCAAGTACAGTTTTCTGTCTTATATTCCCAGCCCTGCCCCCCCAGTGCTCCCCACCTCCCTCCCATCTCTGCTCCCCACCTTAGTTGTTGTCCATGTGACCTTCATACTCATTCATGTGAGTCCTTCCCCTTTTACTCTGTGCTTCTCTCCCCTCTCCCCTCTGGACCCTGTCAGCCTGTTCCGTATTTGAGTGTCATTGGTCATATTTTGCTTGCTTGTTTTCGTTTGTTTAGATTCCTGTTAACGGTGAGATTATATGGTATTTGTCTTTCACCGCCTGGCTTATTTCGCTCAGCATAATGCTTTCCAGTTGCATCCATGATGTTACAAAGGGTAAGAGCTCCTTCTTCCTTTCTGCAGCATAGAATTCCATTGTGTAAATGTACCATAGTTTTTTGATCCAGTCATTTACCGATGGGCATCTAGGCTGCTTCCAACTCTTGGCTATCGTAAATTGTGCTGCTATGAACATCGGGGTGCATAGGTTCTTTTGGATTGGTGTTTCAGGGTTCTTAGGATATACTCCCAAGAGTGGAATTGCTGGGTCAAAAGGTACGTTCATTTTTAGTTTTCTTAGAAAATTCCATACTGTTTTCCATAGTGGTTGTACCAGTCTGCAATCCCACCAACAGTGAACTAGAGTCCCCTTTTCCCCACAACCTCTCCAGCACTTGTTGTTTGTTTCTTTGTTTATGATAGCCAATCTGACTGGTGTTAAGTGGTATCTCATTGTGGTTTTAATTTGCATCTCTCTGATAGCTAGTGATATCGAGCATCTTTTCATGTGTCTCTGGATCCTCTGTATGTCCTCCTTGGAGAAATGTCTGTTCAAGTCCTCTGCCCATTTTTTGATTGGGTTGCTTGTCTTCTTTGAGTGGAGCCGAATGAGTTCTTTGTATATTTTGGAGATTAAACCCTTATCTGAGGTATCATTGGCAAATATGTTTTCCCAAGCTGTTGCTTCTCTTTTTATCTTGATACTGTTTTCCTTAGCCATGCAGAAGCTTTTAATTTTGATGAGATCCCATTTGTTTATTCTTTCCTTTATATCCCTTGCTCTAGGGGACGTATCAGTAAAAATATTGCTGCGTGGAATATCTGAGATTTTCTTGCCAATGCTCTCCTCTAGGGCTTTAATGGTTTCACGGCTTATATTTAAGTCTTTTATCCACCTTGAATTTATTTTGGTGTATGGTGTAAGTTGGTGCTCAAGTTTCATTTTTTTGCATGTAGCTGTCCAGTTCTCCCAACACCATTTGTTGAAAAGGCTGTCTTTACTCCATTTTATGTTATTGCCCCCTTTGTCGAATATTAATTGACTGTAGAGAGTTGGGTTTATTTCTGGGCTCTCTGTTCTATTCCATTGGTCTATGTGCCTATTTTTATGCCAGTACCAGGCTGTTTTGATTACAGTGATCTTGTAATAGTTTGATATCAGGTACTGTAATCCCTCCTACTTTGTTCTTCTTTCTCAAAATTGCAGCTGCTATTCAGGATCTTTTATGGTTCCATATAAATTTTTGAAGTGTTTGTTCTATGTCTGTGAAATATGCCATTGGCACTTTAATAGGTATTGCATTAAATCTGTAAATTGCTTTGGGTAGTATGGACATTTTGATGATGTTAATTCTTCCAATCCATGAACACGGTATATGTTTCCATTTGTTTGTGTCTTCCTTGATTTCTTTCTTCAGTGTTGTATAGTTTTCTGCCTATAGGTCTTTTACCTCCTTGGTTAGGTTTATTCCCAGATATTTTATTTTTGTTTTTGCTATATCGAATGGGATTTTTTTCTTGATTTCTGCTTCTGCTGTTTCATTGTTGGTATACAAAAATGCCTTTGATTTCTGGATATTGACTTTGTATCCCACTGTTTTGCCCAATTCATCTATTAGTTCGAGCAGTTTTTTGGTAGAGGTTATAGGATTTTCCATGTACACTATCATGTCATCTGCAAACAATGACAGTGTTGTTTCCTCCTTTTTGATTTCGATGCCTTTTATTTCCTTTTCTTGTCTGATCGCTGTGGCTAAAACTTGCAATACTATATTGAATAGAAGTGGTGAAAGTGGACAACCTTGTCTTGTTCCTGATCTTAGTGGAAAAGCTTTTAGTTTTTGCCCATTGAGTATGATGTTGGCTGTATGTATCTCATATACGGCCTTTATTATATTGAGGAATGCTCCCTCTATTCCCACTTTTGCCAGAGTGTTTTTTGATTGCAGCCCACATGGTCAACATCCTCAGGTGTTCTGCTTGTTGCAGGCCTTCTGGAACACAGATCACTTTCAGCAAATTCTCAACCATCTTTGAAGTGTTTCTGCCACAGTTTTATTTGCACTACACTCATTGCATCATCCCCGAAAGCCTCTGAATCATCTGAATAGTTTCCACAGAGAAATGTTCAGACTTATGCAAAATTTGGTGCAGGTTCATTGTTTTACTTGTTCAGTCATTTTTTAATGTGATAGTCACACAGTACACGTGTTCTCTTGAGGGCTTCTGCTGCCCCTACTGACTAGATCAGTGAAGTCATCATTGTTCCCACATGTGCATTCCCACTCTCCTTGACTGCCAAGTTACACTGAGGTCACACAAACTGTTCTTGTTATGTCAACAATGGCAAGATATTTTTCTGGAGAGATCTCATCAAATACTTTCTCATATATGTTGTTCATATATAACAATAGGGGAGACTCCTCACTCCTTTTATCCCTATTATAATGTTTATCCCACTTTACTATAATTAGTGAGGTATTAGACAATTAATTTTATTGATTAGATAAAACTCCTTTAAGAACAGAGTTATTATATTGACCCTTGTTTACCCAAAGCAAGAACATAAAAAATGCTCAGTAAGAATTTGTACAATTAATGTAGTATATGCATGTTTTAAAGCAGGGGTCCTGAACCCCCAGCTGTGGACCCTGTACTGGTCCATGCCTGTTAGGAACCTGGCCCCACACACAGCAGGAAGTGAGTTTGAATGTAATGTGCTTGAATAATCCATGGAAAAATTATCCTCAAAGAAACAGGTCCCTGGTGCCAAAAAGATTTGTGACTGCTGTTTTAGAGAGAAGCCCCATAGACTAAGAGTAAATGCTACTGAGTCAAGGAAATAACCTGTTTCAGTTGGAATATGATAACTATCAGAAGCTGAGTTTAAAACTGGTAAATGGAAAGATCAGATTAAGTAGCATGCTGGAGCTGCATACTAGAGAGATATTGGTTAGTCTCTCAAGTGCAATAACAAAAAATAGAAATATCTTCAAAAGACAATCTCATGCTGAGTTCACTGCGCCATGTATATATTGATTCCACATATGGTGCTTCTAGAAAATGAGCCCTTAAAATTACATAGCGTTTTCAAGCAATAAAGGTTCCCATGCATGTTCATGGCACAACTTTTACGTATAAAAGTAACTTAGAAAATATTACATAACACAACATTTTATATAAAACAATTGATTAAAGAAGTGATTAAGTTTTTGTATTTCAGAATTCCTTAGACTAATATACACCCATATATCATAAGTATGTGTCTTAAATGATAGCATAATATGGAAAAGGAAAATTTGCTCTTTCATTACCTTGAAAATGTAATTAGCAGTTTTATTCAAAGCAGCATTATTTGTTGAGATATAGGAATTCCCATGTTATTATAATTAATAATCTGCAACCATTCTCATTGTCTTATTTTAACTATCTTTCCCTTTAAATCAACTTATTCTTATTTTTCCCTGATTTTGTCTTTTTTAAAAAGTTAATACACAGTCCTTACTGAGACATAAAAAAATCTCCAAAATGTTCTTCTCATGAGATTCTTAAATTATTGAGTGCAATTTTAATTATGATTACTAGCATGGGTAAAATATTCATAGCAAAAGGAATATAATCATTCAATTACATTTTAAAAACTCTATTTGACTCAGATATTTACCTGTTGTACTGCATTTTATTTCTAAAGCCTATACACAAAATATTTCTCAGTACTTTAAGCAATTTTCTGTGAATGTAAGAAAAATAAGAACTCCAAATACCATGTCTCCAATCTGCTAGTTATCCTCTATTACCAGGCAAATTTTAATCATTTATATGTAATATGGTTGTGTATTTATTTTAAATGCATATAGAGAATTATGAACATGATAAATGTTAAGTATGAAGGGGAAGGTGGAAATTGTCTCTTGGAATATTTTAAAGGAACTATTTGAGAACTATTTTCACAACTGCTACACCTCTAAGTTTGATGTAGATTAAAAATGGGCAAATTTAGAACTACTGATGAGAACTCTGATAAGAAGCTTGCAATGTGCAAGCAGGACAGAGAGCTGAGGTCTTCTACCTCCTTACCTCCAATTTAGAAGGGTGGTTGAAGTGATTTCTGTGAACTCTGCAGAGGAAGACAAAGATTAGCAAAAGCCGATGTGGGATGTGACAGCCTCAGAGAGTTGCCTGTATTTCTAGCATTCACAAGACAAAGCTTTTATCAGTATTTCCCATAAACCAGATTAAGCCACACATGAGAGAAATAAACAGTGTATATGTATAGATTACATGTTCCCAGAACCTCCTCAGTTTCAATTAATTTGTAGAGCAACTCAAAGAATTCAGAGAAACATTTTACTTACTACATTACTGGTTCATTATAAAAGGATATAATTCAAGAAGAGACACATAGAACGAGGCGTGTGGAAATAGCACAGAGCTTCCATGCTCTCTGGAAGCACCACTCTCCCTGCATCTCTACATACTCACCAGCCCAGAAGCTTTCTCAACCCCACTTTGTATTTTTATAGAGGCTTCATTACATGTACATGGTTGATTAAATCAGCTGCCAGTCGCTAAGGATTAAAACTCCAACCCCTCTCCCCTCCCCAGAGGCCAGATGATGGGACTGAAAGTTCCAACCCTCTAATCACATGATTAGGTCTCCTGGCAACCAGCCGCCATCTTTAGGATGCCCCTTAGCAAACTTGCGTGCTTTCCAAAAGTCACCTCATTTACATAAACTCAATTGTTAAAGAGGTTTATTATGAGTATCAAGACAACTTTGTTGCTGTTATCATTTATGAAATTCTAATAATTTTAGGAGCTTTTGTGCCGGAAATGGGAACAAAGACTAAATATATATTTCTTATTATAAAAATCACATTATCATAGTGCGTATCTATAAAAGGATGAAAGAATTCCACCGGAAAGGGACTAGGGTGATACAAAATCCCTAACTGGAAGGAACTGCATCAAATTTTTGACCTAGGTTAGGTCAAAAATATTATAGAACAAAGGGGACTAAAAGGGAAGCTTTGAATGTCCCTAGAAAAAAGCCCCTTAACAGAGTCAGCTTTAAGCATCTTTCAGTCCCAGGGAATGAGAACTGGCTTCCAGTGGAAAATTCCTGCCTGCTTTTGTCCTACCCTTTCCTATTTCTTTTACACATGCCCTTGACAGAAACTGGCTGGTAAGGTTAGAGAATGAGAGAATAAAAAAGGAAAAGGAGAAGCACAATGGATAGAAAGAACAAAAATTGAGTCTTGGCCCTCATTTGTATAAAGCTTCTGTTGACAGCAGACTTGAACTAGTTGAGAGGAGATTTGCCATTAAAACATGAACTGGGTTTGGGCTAATTTACACTCAAAGTTCTAATTTGTAACAGAGATGATCATATTTGTGATTTTTAGAAAAGTCATTATGTTAGTTCTGGTAGTCGAAAAGTCAGATACTGAGAATATGAAAATTATATACATAAAATCTCCCTATGAAGAAATAGAGTTGGGAAGCCAGAGAAGGGAAGGCTGGGAGAGCTTTCGGGCTGTAAAAGCAGCTCTTAATGCCTGTTGTACTGAAGGAGACTTGGAGAAGAGGGCCTCAGAACATCTCCAGAAAAGTTTTCACTGGGCAGTTGCCATTTTCAGGAGTTAAAGTTGCCCATTAGAATAATCCTACAATCAGCACAAATGTTCCTTTGTAGCATCCCTGCAGTGTGAAGCCATTGACGATGACCAGCCCATGGGATTCAGTGATGTGTCCAAAGGGGCTACAGCTGGTGGGCATCCGAACAGTAAGCTTCCTGCCATGGTAAGAGGTCCGAGTAACACATTTTTATAACCGTCCAAGTCATCTAGCTGCCTGAACTTTCACACAGGGCTCAGGAAATGACTTACATCAAATAGATGTCAAAAGAATGGTGGGAGATAAAATGACGAGGTACTTTTTACTACATTAGGAGACATGTATAATTCAAACACCCTGGCCTAGATACCCAAGGTCCTCCAACATCCTGTGGTCACCGTTCCATTTAACAGAAAAATTAAATAATGCAAGACCCATTTCATATAATAGCTATGTGCTCTCAGCTCTAATGTGTTGTCACCTTCACCTCCCCACTCCCCAGTAAAGCAGTGAGGGTCAATTTCCTTGGTTGATTTGGTGACAGTGGTTTTGCTACAAGTGTGCTGCTGAGTCATTATATCCTATACACTTCTGTTTGAGTGTCATTTGGCTTCCACTTATGCTTCTTCCTTCGTAGAGTAACTGGGACATGAAAATATACAATCCTCTACCAGAGAAATTTATTTTTAAAAGGCTGAAAGAATGTTTCTGGGAGTTTTTGCTTCATAAGTCCATGTAACAGCAGAGACATGCAGTATTTCTAAATTGGTGCATTTGAAAAACATGGCCATGGCTGCAGAACAAAAACTACTTGTCACCAAACAGTGATGGTTTGATGGTGGGACGTGCCATGAAATTGCGGGATCTAGACCATAGGTTATAGAACAAAGTAGAAATAATCTTTTCTTGTTCTTGTTTGCTGTTGGCCTAGTAGTCTCCTTTGTTTTCCATCTTGACTGACCTTGTTTTCTTTCTTTAAGCTTCCATCTGCCTTTTAAGACCAGAATGAACGCATTGACCTATGAAAAGCTAAAGGGCTTTGCAACTCCAACTCATGTTTCCAGGCACAATAAGTTTTGTTTTAAGTAATGAATGTCATTTTCTCTAGTTTGCCTTAATCTTATTGGGAGTCAAAATTCGGAGCCCGGTCCCGGTGGGTGGAGTGCGGATTTCCCAGGAAGAAAAGCAGGGCGGAGTTAGACCTGCAGGGTGCGCTGTGCGACTGGAGGTGCGAGGGGAATAAGGGCGTCCTGTTGGAGGAGCAGAGAAATAGGCTGAGGTGCCCGAGCTTCTGAGATGCCTCAGAGGAAGACAGACTCCTTCCCAAATCTTGCAGCCTGGCCATCTATCCATCTATCTCAGAAGCTCTCAGACATCAATATCAGTTCTGTGGGACTGAAGGGGAGTTCTGGGAAGAGAAACACCTAAGTGCCCAAAGCACCAGAGTCCTCCCTCCCGCAGACAGTCTGACTCACGTGGCCTACCTCACAAACACCAATTATTGTGGATGCCTACTTGTTACCCCCACAACAATCCTATAGTCAGACTCACAAAGGCAGCAGTACCCGAGGCTTGAACAGGGAGGGAGCTGCGCGTGTGCAAGATCCAAATCTACAGCCTTCCATGAGCCAGAAAAGCCCTAAATGAGGACTTCTGGCTCAGGACCTGGGGCCCCATCGGATGTTTGCCAAGACCCAAGGCCGCAGCAATCCAGAGGTGCTCCACTCCATCCTTGGCACCAGGTATTTCTCTCAGCAGCTTTGAGGTGTCTAAAATTCGTTCCTTGAACCCTTGCCCTGAGGAGCAGATGCAGAACATTAACCTCTTTCTGATGCAGCCCATCTGTCAGCACCCGCTGCTGGAAATCTAGATGTTGACCTCTGACCCCGCCCCCTCCTATACGTGGAGGGGGTTAACTTGCTTCACCAAAACCTTTATCAGAGACACAGTTCTGTTTGGGGGTAGAAAAAGGCCTCTACTTCTAGAGAGCTCTAGTCTTTCCCCTTCACGCAGGACAAACCAGATCTCTTCCCCAGCAAAGGGATTCGGTCTGAAGGTCAAGGCCAAACTGTGGAGGGAGACTTGGGCCACCACTGCTAACCCCAGATCAAAGCTTGGGGCTCCGACTTCCTCCAGCTTCCCTTCAGCTCACCTGAAAAAATGGAAAGGAGGTTTCACAGGCTTTTTGCGGAAGGAGGAGGCAAGCATCCAACCCTTCACCTGGCTACAGAGAGCTGGGGTAGAGGCCAAGAGAATCCCATCTGTAGCCTGTGGTTTTGCCAGCCCCTTGGAGGAGGCTGGGCTCGGGCAGAGGATGGGGAACAGCTGTCTGCCACAGGTCTTCTCAGGCCAAATTGGAAATAGAGACCTTTTAGGACAGTTAGAAGTTGGTGTGTCTTGTTCTTTCGTTCTTCCACTTGTTAAATAAACATGAATATAAATATCTTTCATTAAACTTCTGTGGAGTTGGCATAGGGTGGGGGTGGTGGGCATCCTGGCCTCCCAGTGAAACTTACCATGTTATCAAAGTTCTAACTGAGAAGGAAGTTAGCAAATTCATTTCACAGGTGAAGTGGGCCTGTATTGCCAAGTTCTCTGGCAAGTCTAGAGCCTTCAGTGTCGCTATAGTTTCTGTCTCCTGCCACCTAACATGGATGTAGTTCATCTGCACGGCCTTCCAGTCTGTACACCCACTTCCACACCACATCGGAGCTGTTGGCCAGCTCTATAGGCAGCTCCTTCAGCACCTGGAGGAACTGTTCCTGTTGCTAACCAATTTGTTGTAGAAGCTGGGGGTCTCCTGGCCCATAATTAATTGAAAGGATGCGCCGATGCCTTTCAGCACCTGCTGTTTTTTTTCTGTTGACTTATTTTTCTATATGTGGGCCAGCTTTATACTCTCTGGTATATGTTAACTTTAACTAGCAATAAATAATCCACTGTGAAAAAAAATGTAAAGATTGAAGGTAAACAAACAAGACCTCAGAGAACTTTTCAAAAACACCAGATGAACAAAAATATGTGTAATATAAGTTTTAGAGGATTGGATTAAAAGGAGCAGAAAAATATTCGATTAAAACAAAAGACTCCCCAAATTTGATGTAAAACATTAATTTACATATCCAATGTGCTCAATAAAGTCCAAATAGGATAAATGCAAAAAATCACATCTAGTCACAATTCGGAAAGTCAAAAGTGAAAATCTTCAATGAACCAAGAGAAAAATGATTCAGCATGTATGGAGGGACATCAATAGTCTTGACGTCTGCTTCCTATCAAAAATAGTACAGGAGAGAAGTTGGTGGAGGACATATTCAAAGACCAGAAAGAACAAAATAGTCTTCCTAATTTATTGAGGTGATGAATATGTTCATTACCTTTACTGTGGGGATGGCCTTCATAGGTGTATATATATGCCAGAACTCATAAAATTGCATACTTTAAATATGTAATGTTTCTTGCATGTCAAGTATATCTTAATAAAGCTGTTTTAAAATTCTATACCTAGAAAAATAATATTTCAAATATGAAAGTGAAATAAAGACCTTCCCAGATAAACAAACACTGTGAAAATTTGTTGTTAATAGATCCATCTTTAGGAAGCTCTTTAGGCTGAAGTGGAATGACACCAGGTCCCAAAGAGGGAGATATGAGGAATCCAGAAATGTTAAATATGCAGACTAGTTAGGTTTAGGGAAGGTTTTGTAAGGCTAACATGAGAGAAGGAAATATTTTGAATGAACACAAAGGCAAATCGATGGTAATGTTCTGAAACTGGATTGTTGTTTTGTTTGCACACTTACATAAATGTTCAGAAATCATTGAATTGTGTCCTTAAATGGATGATGATCAATTTTATAGTAACTAAATTACACCTAAATAAAATTATATTTAAAAGTCACTTTTCATAATCTATCATATTTATAGAATAAAGGAGTAAAACCAAATTATCATATTAATATATGCTTAAGGGCACTTGGCAAAATTCATATGGATGAATCATAAAATCTCTCAGCATTTAAGAATAGAAGGAAATATCTTTAACCTGACAAACAGCACCAACAAAAAACTTACATTTAGTGTACTTGAAAATAAAAGACTAAATGGTTTTCTCCTATGATTAAAAATGTCATGGATATCTAGTTTTACACTTCCTATTTAAGATTTCACAGGAAGCCCCAGCCAATGTGAAACAAGAAAAATAAAATGCATATAGACTTGAAGGAAAAAAACTCCTTTAAAATATTTAAGAAAAAAATTACTTCAAAAATTTGTTTATATTTACAAAATCATTCGTATTTACCTAGAAATTATCAAGGAATAACCCTACAAATTCTTAGAAATTAAAAAAATGTCAAGTTAACAGAGAACAAGATCAATATACAAAATTGATTGTGTTTCTTCTATATATTACCAAGGACCAACTGAAAGCTGAAATAAAAAGTTACCTTTAAATTGCTTAAAATTAGATATTCAGGGAAAAATCTAAAATAATATGTGCAGGATTAGTATGTTGAAACACTCCACAAAACTGATAAAAGAAACAAAATACGTAAGTAAATGGAGCAGTATGTCATGTTAATGGGTTTGAAAGCTCAGTATAATTAAGATGTTGATTCTCTCAGATTGTTCTATAGGTTATAAAAATTCTACAGGACTTTCTGTAGATATTGGCAATATGGGTCTAAGTTATTTATGGAACCCAAAGTTAGTAAAAGAGCCAAAACACTTTTGAAAAAGAACAGAGTTCTAAATATCAATATTTGATTTTAGGTATAACTGTACTAAGCTGCAGTCATCAAACTAGTGTAATCTTGTGAAATGATAGACACAGAGGTGTATAAAACCAAACAGAGTCCAGAAATAGATGCATAGAAACACTGTCAATTGGTTTTGACAAATGTGCAGAGGTAATTCAATAAAGAAAGAATAGCCTTTGCAACAAAATGTGCCATAACAACTGAATACAAGTATACTAATAATTGAGCATTGATTTCTGCCTTTGTAGGGGAGAAAAAAATCTTTTACCCCACCCTTTCTAGGTTTTCCAGCTGGGCCCTATAAATGAGACTGGTTAGAGACAGATTAATGAGAGAAAAACAAAAATTGAATGACATATGCATAGCACGTATAAGCAAGAGTACCCAGAGGTGAGTAATTCACAGAATTAGTTAGAATTTGGCTTTAGATTTTAGGCTGAAACAAAGAAAAATGGCCTTGGGCTTTTTAGCAAAGAAGGAAAGTTACAGGAAAGTGACCAGGAAAACACTGGTAAATAAAGGTGGTTTAGTAAGGTTTATTTCACAGCTATACTTAGAGCTGTGCTTTCTCCATTGGTAAGAGTTGTTAAGAGATCGCCTCTTCTGGTAGACATTGCTGCAAGAGAAAATTTCCTTTATAAATTTAACTTTCTTTAAAAACAAAAACTTGTGCCTGTTCTTGTGTCTGCTGGTCCTCACTGGCCCTTAGAGTAAAATAACCCATATGCCAAAAAGGCACATTTTGAGATTGCATATTCTGGTACTTCCTACCTTATGTTTTATATAAAAATTAATTCAAAATAAATAATATATATCAATGTAAATGTAAAACTGTATTTTAGAAGAACAGAGAAAATCCTCATGACCACAGGTTCAGCCAACTGTTCTTTGTTAAAACATTAAAAAGTGATTCATTAAAAAAAATGATAGTTGGACTTCCATCAAAATTGGAATTCTTTGCTCTGTGATTATTAACAGAACAAAAAGACAAACTAATTTTGAAGAAAATAGTTTCTCCATAGCTATCTATAAGTCGAAGTGCAATGTGTAAAATATTTGAAAAAAATTAAATGTTTGAATGTAATTCACCACTGAAGATATACTGGTGGCAAAATGTACCATAAAAGACACCCGACATTACTAGTCATGGAAAATGCAAATATTACCTTCACAACTACATGACTATTAAAGTGCTTAATTTTTTAAATGACAATATTAAGTTTTCAGGGTCTGAGCAAATGCAACTCTCAAACATTGCTAGAGGGAATGCAAACCATATTTCTCTCTTTTTAAACAAGTTAATTTTTATTTGTGTTTTTTGCACTCAGTATTATTTTGCATTAGTTTCAGGTGTACAGCACAGTGGTTAGGCAACCATACACTTCACAAAGTGCTTCCCTACTATTTCCAGTACTACCTTGTACTGTACACAGTTATTATAATACTATTGACTATATTCCCTGTGATGTACTTTGTATCCCCTTTTCTATTTTACATTTTTTATAAACTTAAACATACTCTTACCATACGACCCAGCAACTCCATTCCCAGGAATTTACTCAAAGAAATTAAAATTGTTTTTAATGAAATAACTTGCATATGAATATGTACAGGAGTGTGACTTGTAATTGTCAAAACCTAAAAACAGATGTCCTGTGGCTGTGCACTCAGACCACAGTGCGCCCCTCAGCACCAGAAAGGAAACGCTGTTATGTGATGTTACATGCAGTGGTGTAGATGAGCCTTACACGCATCATGCTCCCTGCCAGACTGTTCACTTTCATTTATATGATGCTCTGGAAAAGTCAAAGCTACCAGGGGAAACAAAAGAGTTAGTGGTGGTAATGGGTTGAGATATTGGTGGGAGGATTTAAGAAAAACAGAAAAGAAAACTTTTCTCTATTCCAGTCATTGCTGTGTGACATAAACTATATAAATTTCTCAAAATATACTCGTGTATATATATATATATATATATATATATATATATATATACCTCAGTTTAGTATTCATATATATATATGCTATTCAGTCAGTTGTGTGTGTGCTATACAAATATTATTGTATGTAACTAAAATTTGAATGAAACACCCACTGAACACATGATGGGATGTGTGCCTATTTGTCTTCTTAGTGCCTCCATCATACTCCTCATCCCTTTGTCTATTTTTCCTTGTTCTGCAGAATTTCTTTGAAGCCAGCTCTCATTTTATAATACCTCTTTTGAGCTGCAACTTCTATGCTGTTTAATCTTTCCACTGACTTATAATTACAACTATTCTATTTTTCTCAGAAGTTCTAATTGGTTGTTTTTCCTATTTGTTCTATATTTTCAAATAGAATCTTCTTTCTCATTATTCTGTATTATCTTTTATTTATCAAAATATTTCACATATTAATTTGAAATTCTATACAAAAGTAATATGTATTTTATTATTTTTGATAGACCAGTATTCCATGACCTGACACATAGAAGGGGCATCTGATTCTCTCTCAATTTCTCTTTTTCATGATTCTGTATTTTCCTAGGCTTTTTCTTTGGAAATAAGTGGGTGTTGTGTTGACCATGTTTCCCTCCAGAGAATGTTACTTTTGCTTTTACCAAGCACCTTGGTGAAATAAGAAGAAGGACTAATCTAAGGTAAATCCTCAGTTTCTTGAGTCAGGTAACTGGTATTAATAAAATTCTCAGCCATGCTAAGTAAGGAAGTTTGCCCTTAAAAAAGTTTGCAGGGGATACTGTTTCTTTTTATCTTCTAAGCTGAGAAAGACAAGTTTTCTTGCCAACTACTTTTCAGGTGGGCATATTGTTCTAGACTTTTTACTGAGTTTCCAAACTTTCAGAGGCCTTGGATTCCTGCAGGGATTTCAGTATCAACGCTGTTCATAGTTTGCAAAGACATAAAGTGCCCTCTATTCTCTGTAGTTATATACCGAGTCTCTGGATTTGAAGAGATTTATTAATGCTCACTAGGCAGGTGTATTTCCATAAACATTTATCTCTACCATTCTAGAATCTTTCTATCACCATTCAGCTTTCCCATATTTCTTTGAAGGCCTAACTATGCATCTGAAATGTTTTCCGTTCTACATAAACCATAATTTGTAGGTTTTAAAAATAGGGTGTTTTATAGGTATTCTAAGAAATATAGTCTGCTATATTGCCGTAATGAAAAGTAGTAAAAATATTATTATGACATTACCTTTGTTTATCTCCAAATTAAGGAACCATTTTCATAGTTTATTTGAATCTGGTTGAAATTCCAAAATTATAGTGTCCTAACACCAGAATATGTCACTTCAAACTGTGCCTCTTTAGCATAAGAACTGTTTTGAGATACAGAAGAAGCTCTAAAAACAAAGAAGTTATCTGTTTGAAAGTTAAATTCACATTATATATAAAGGAAATTTCCATTTGTAGGAGTGTTTCCCTCTCCGTACCAGGAAAAAAAGAACTCCACATCTCAAGAGAATCGTACCAATGGGGAAGACATGGATTTACTCTAAGAAACCTCACCTTTACTCGCCATGCTTTACCTGATCCTTGTAACTGTTCTTCCCCACACTCTTATCTATTTTGTTTTTAGATTAAAATGGTGTTTAAATCTGAAATCTAAGCCGCCTCTGAGGGTTACTCATTTTTATCTGGGTATCTCACATGCATGTGTAAAAAATGCATGTTGATACATTTCTGGATTTTTTTTCACTTGTTAATCTGTCTTTTGCTATAGGGACCCTAGCTGAGAATTTAGAAGGGTAAGAGGAAAGTTACTTTTTCATCCCCACCATGATAAATATGTTTCTGCTTAGGCTGCAAAGGGGTGCATAACGGTGGTGGTGGTGAGAACGGCGCCAGGTGTTATACCTGTGGAGTCAGGACCTTGGTTCAGCAACCTCGGTACCTGAGTTCTGGCTAAAAAAGAATTCACAGCCGTGATTTGACCTAAAGAGAAAGCTGATTTAGAAAGTCACACAGGTAGACAAAGTGAGCCATAGAAGAAATGGGTTCAGAAAACTAGTAACAGAGGCTAAAAGAGGGCCCTTGGAGCCTAGTGCAGAGGAAGGTAATGGCAGTGTGCCTGGGGGAAGAAGTGGAGGAGAGGAAAGGTGCACACTGGGTCCTCCACCTTAAGGGCTTTTGAAGGTGGGGATTTTAGGAGATGTCCCAAGGGAGGATCTCAATAGAATATTCATTAGCTTTCCATGTGTGTCATTTCAGGGTCGTGGCCTCCACTGACTGGTCAGCACCAGCACTGGGGCAAAGGGTCATCAGTCAGTCAGTCAGCTGGTCCTGAGGCAGAGATGGTGCCACTTGTTCGGCTTTGCTGCTTTTCTGGGCCTGGATGCATCTGATGCAGGTCAGAACTTACTTTTCTGGGTCTTAATGCTTAAGGGCTATATTATGGTCCCCCTCATTCATTCCCCCTCTTAAGGGGGCTGGGGGGTCTACCCACATAACTAGCAACATGCGAGGGGAGCAGAGGTCAGGGGAAGGTCTGAACAGCATGGCCAGCGATATGAAAGGTCAGGGTCTCTAAACTGCATGACCAGCGATAGGCTAGGGGAGGAAAGGTTCTCAGTTTTGCCCTTTGCTAGGCACCCAGGCTTTTCACCCCAGTAACCTTCTGTACCTGGCCCATCGCCCTTGCTCTGCTCATGTCTAATTGCCCACACAATAAGATGTGTACTTTTCCATATGGCTGATATAACTAAATGCATTCCTGTTTACACCAAGAAGATACATGCTGATCAGAGTTCCAGCCTATGAGCCAGACTGAATATGAAGATAGGGAAGGCATGTCCTAGAAGTATGTCCAGAAGCAGAAAAGTTACACTCCAAGTAGCTCACAGCTCAAATTTGGCAAACATAAGTAATAGGTTCATCAGCCAGAACTGGCTGGCTAACGTGAATCCATCCAGAATATATAAATAAGCACACGGGCTTGAATTTAAAAGTAAGCACAATTGGCTAAAATGTTTCAAGTTGAAGAAGACACACAGGCAAATTCCAAGAGTGAAGAAAAAAACTGTGGATAAGAAATGACTAAGAAAAAGGAACATAGAAGAAAAAAGCCTATATTCATAAAATATTCTCTACAAAATGTATTTGGGCATGGCATTCCTGCCCTTGTCTTCTACCCACAGGTGCTTTATATGTGAAGCTTAAAGATCCTCACCAAACTTTTATTACTACTCACCATTTCTGTTTGTTCATCGTCTGCAATGTGTTGGCAGAGTGTCACTGAGGATTCTTTGCTTATCACCAGAAGCAATCCTAATCTGGATTGCTCATCCTCATATCCACGAAAAAGGGAAAAATCAGAATGTGTGATCCTATATTTCAGCAATGACTTTGTAAATTTATACTTCTTTGGTTTTGGTGTTGCTGTTTACATAATTTAGAAATAAATAAAAATGATTATTAAAAATACTTCAGGCATTTTTAAACAGGATAACATTTCTACATTTTTAAGTAAACTAATTCAGCAACTTGACTTTTCTTATTCATTCATTTATTTTCTACTTACTTTCTGGAATATTAACTAGTCTTTTCAATTTAATGTTTTGATTTTTAAAAAATGTATTTAAAAATCAAACTAGATTGCAGAAGTTTTTTGTTTTGTTTTGCTTTGTTATTTTGTTTGTTTGTTTTAATGTACCACATCAGCCCTGGCTAGGGTGGCTAACTTGGTTGGAGCTTTCTCCTATAAACAGAAAGATCGTGGGTTCAATACCTGGTTCAGGCACATACCTACGTTGCAGGTTTGATTCCAAGTCAGGATGTATATGAGAGGCAAGCAATTGATGTTTCCTTCTCATGCTAATGGCTCTCTCTCTCTCTCTCTCTCTCCTTCTTTCTGTTTCTTTTCCTCCCCTCCCTACAAATCAATAAGTATATCCTAGGATGAGGATAAAAAAAGTAACAGCAATTTTAATAAATGATACCATGACAAAAGGTATTAAATACTTATAAAAGCATTGATTTGAAAGACATTTAAGCCAATCACTTGATTGGCTTATCTTATTTAAACCAATCATTCAAAATCATATTTGGGGTTAAAGAAAGCCATAATAAAATAGGAACATGTGTATATACTATAGTTTAAAAATTACATAAATATTTCCATAAATGATTATTTTAAAATACTAAAACATATACTTGCAACCATCTTATTTGCTTACAAACTATATTTGGGTTGATTTTTATCTGCTTTGATTACTATAATTGGTGATAGTATTGATTATAAGTAAATTAAACAGACTATTTTAAAAGTTTACGTGTATAGTTATAATTCCTCTAATAAATGTTGGAAATATATACCTAAATAGTTTGGATGTATGAAAAGGTTTTTAATCTTATAATAATTTTGAAACACATATAATTTGCCATTGAAAATTTAACATTTTTCTGAAGTATTTGCCATCCCTCGGAGCACACAGAACTAGGGCTTTACTAATTTGAACAATGCTGGAATGAAAACACATTTACTCAAATAAAAATAAATAAAAGAAACTCAACATAATTATTTTAAGATATACAATAGCTAAGTAATAATTCATAATAGAGATGTAATGGTTCTGAAGTTGTTGGCTCACTATTCTGTCAGGGAATGAAGGTATAATGACTGTTGAAATATTCTTATGCATCAGTATATTCTAACTTCAAAGATTTCCAACTGTTTATAGTCTATTGTATGTATTGGCTTATTCACTAAATTCTCTAACTATCAAGTTTACAGAAGTAAACTATATATATATGTATATATAAGTGCACACACAAACATATAAATATATAGCATTATATATACTTGTTTCATATGTATTTTATTATTGTTTTATTATAGTTGTATGTACTTATTTTAATATATAGTCCCTTGAGTTACCCAACCTTCTTTATTTCTTCATAAAAAATAATTCTTTAATGCCATATTTGTTGTGCTAGAAAATGATTGCCAAATGCAAAAACACAAACGATTTAGAGCACAGCATTTATTAATGTAAGTGCCCTAGTTCATGTACAACTCTATTGAAAAGTCGACTCTGCCCTCCACTAAAACCAATCTTCTCTGGCCTGGCGTGTCTTCTCGTTCGATCTTTATCCTCATTTTCCTTTAGAGAAGGATTCACCTATGTCTCTAGATATACTCATATTCCTAGGTTTTAAATTCATTTTATCAGTCAGTATATTTAAGAAGATAATTGAAACAGAATGTAAAAGACAATAACACTCTGCAGAAGGTGACTGAAATCTGCTTGCTTTGTTCAAGCTCTTCTTTGAAATTGGCATTGGAGAGTGTCAGGTTGCATTTAACTCCATGGATAGCATTTGCCTATTAAAGATCCTGTAATTATAAATGTCACTACTGATACTTTAAAAATGTTCCTTTCTAGGTTTACTCAAGCAGTACAAAAATATTCTTGAAACTAACAGTAAAATCTTAAAGAGACTAACTGGCCAAGTAAGCTATTAAGATCAAGTCTAGTACTGAATAAACCTCATTCTTTGGGAGAACAATATAGAAAGCACACTTTCTTTGCTGAAAACCCCCCAGATACATATGCATTTATGCAATAAACTTATATACATAAGCCTCAAATTTAAAAAATAATAAAGCCAACTGAAATACACAAACAGGTATTTATGTTTAAGTTGATTATAAATTAAGCAATTAAAATTGCGTAATGATTGAATCCTAAGAACTGAAGTTTTGTTTATCTGTATTTTTTAAAGATTTTATTTATCCACTTGTTTATTTATTTATTTTAGAGGGGAAGGAAAGACGAAAGAAAGGGAAACATTAATGTGTGGTTGCCTCTCATGCCCCCTCTACTGGGGACCTGGCCTGAAAACCAGGCATATGACCTGACTGGGAATTGAACTGGTGACCCTCTGGTTTGCAAGCTGGTGCTCAATTCACTGAACTACACTACCCAGGGCTGTATTTTTGTTTAATACATTTATTGTAAATTTGGGTAAATAATATAATATTGTTTCACAGTGATGTACAATCTCCTGTGTCAAGTGTATCTGACAAACTTCTCAAGCCTCAGAATTAAAAAAGTAATTTTTTTTGAAAGAAAGAAAAAAAGAAAGAAAGGAAGGAAGGAAGGAAGGAAGGAAGGAAGGAAGGAAGGAAGGAAGGAAAAGAAAGAAAGAAAGAAAGAAAGAAAGAAAGAAAGAAAGAAAGAAAGAAAGAAAGAAAGAAAGAAAGAAAGAAAGAAAGAAAGAAAGAAAAAGAAAGAAAAAGAAAGAAAGAAAGAAAATTGCCTAACAAGAGGAGCCACCCTCCACACTGTATGTAACTTGGGCTTTAACAGGTACGGAAAGCCATTTCACACAATGCCCAAGATGAATGCAAGCTAAGTTCCAGAAGAAATTAATTTCATTGATTTGTAATTTAGTATGGGGAGGCATGTTTAGGAGAGTAATAGTTAAAGCCAGATAGATTGCTAGGAGGGTAATCTGTTCAAAGCCCATTCATATGAGCTAAAATTGTTTAGAAGGAACTTAGGTTGTTTCTGGAGATATACATACCTCTTTCTCCAGATACCCCAGTAAAAAACAATCTCAGATACTCCAAATAAGAAAATCTCAGTGTTAATGTCAATTTACATATCAATAATTTTGAGGCTGATGCAGGCTATATTCAAACTGGTTGAGCTTCATAACACACACACAAAAAGTTTAGGTGGGAAGCACTAGAGAATGGATATATTGAAGTTTATATATATAATTTTGTTGTATCATTTTAAAAATCTCAGTTTCCTCTTTCACATTTTAAATCACAATTTTTCATGTCATCATCAACAAAATAGCTTATCTGATATATCTTTCCATTAAATTATAAATTGACTGAAGTAACTGACTGTTCTTACATTTTTGTATAGTTATCTTATTCTTATTTTATTTTATATTTTATTTTTTATTGTAGTTCAAGTACAATTGTTCTTATTTAAAATGATCAATGAGCTTATTATTAAATACTGCCTTGCAATGATTAAAATAACCATTCCAAAGACAATGAAAATATGATAAAATAAAAAGCATTTGAAAAAGGAGGTAAGCATAAATAGATTTTGTATGTTTCTTTGATAGAGGCATATATGTTTAGTGTTGAAAAAGTTGTAATGTATTGTAAATAAACATGCTGTAAATATATTCTGTGATTTTATACTGTATAAATAACTTTTTAAATTTTTATCAGTATATATTATTACATAAGTAAATAAAGACATATTCATAACTACCTTCATATTCCCTGGCATAGGTAAATGGAAAGTATTTTCTCAGTAGAGATATATTCAGATCACAATTATCTGCCTGAATGGAAGGCAGAAGTAGCACAGATAACCTCTAAAGAAAAGAAATATAAAAACCACATAGGCCATCTTTCAAATGTGGTATGAGTCATGTTTACATTTATAGCATGCTATTAAGGTTACATCAAAAGGGGTGTTAAAAGAAATTTATATTTCTGAAGCATGCACTAAAAAATGGAGAGGAAATATGAAAAAAATACTTGGTTTGCGGTGACAGAAGCCTTCCTGATATTAAATGTATGACATAAATCATGTCCCTACTAGATAATCAATTAGAAAAATTGCCTAATTACTGTACTGCAGTTTAGTAATTAAGACAAGTGCTTGCAGACAATTATTTGATCCCTATTTTATCTATAACATGGCTGAATTCTGAGAATATTCTACAACAAAATCAATACCATTATGGTACATTTTTCACTTATTTTCACACAAAGGTGTGAGCATTGTGGGTAGGACTAATTGTTTCAATGTTATTTGAGATCAATTTTTTTACCCTATCAGAATTCCCATTCTTTTATGATAAATGATATCATTCAGGCATAAAATGAACAAGACCCTCATTTACAAATTCATACTGAGGCCTGAATGACTGAATCTTAATATGTCTTGAACGCTCTTATGTATTTGAATTTACAAGGATAAATATGGTGATGTGTATATTTTATAATAAGTAGAACTTTAGTCATAGACCAAAGTGAAGTGAAGAATTTTTATCCCATTCTATGCAGCAGAAAGAAAGAAGGAGCTCCTACCCTTTGCAACAGCATGGATAGAATTGGAAAGCATTATGCTAAGGGAAATAAGCCAGGCGGTGAAAGAGAAATACCATATGATCTCACCTTTAACAGGAATCTAATCAACAAAACAAACAAACATGCAAAATATAACTCAAGACACTGAAATTGACAATAGGCTGACAGTGATCACAGGGGAGAAGGGAGGGAATTTCAGGGGGGAAGGTGAAAGGTTTGCAGGAACAAATATAAAGGACACAAGGAAAATAACAAGGGAGGCGTGGGTATGGAAGGGAGGTGGGGAGGACCGGGGTGGTGGGCTGGAATGGGGCAAAAGGGAGAAAACTACTTGAACAACTATTAAAATAAAAATTTAGAAAAAGAATTTTTATCCCATGAGTAGTGAGAGTATGATAGAAAATATAGGTAGAATATATAGGACATTTTGCACTGTTTCTTAATTCTGTTATTATTTGAATTATTCTATCTGCACATAATGTAAGAGTTGAAATCATCATCTATCATATTTCTTTGTCTTATGGACTAAAACTGTAGTGTACTATACTATTTATTTTTCTTCCTTTTCCTACTTTTATTTCCTATATTTCAAATGATGTCTATGAGATCAACTCTATTTCATTATATAGTTTAAGTACTTAGAGTCTGATATGAGTCCTATCTACTGCACAACTTCAAGTACCTGAAAGAATGCCATTTGCAACCTCTTAATGATAAGATAGAATCATTAGAAGAAAAGCAAACCTAAGATATTACTTCGTCCAGAGAGTTTTTAAAATTTTTATTGATCTGATTCTGAACAAGGCTAAGAAGATTGCATTATTTATCTGGCAGTGATGTTAGCAGAACAGATAAGCAAGAAGGCTATCCATTTCTAACTTTTATGATGAATTCACACTGGACTTGGATACACTAAACCACAACTGCTAATGTAACATCACCACATGTGTATACAATACTACTGAGAGAGGAAGAAATACATGTAGCTGATGTATGAAAAATTATGGAACAGAACTAAATAACTCCCATGGATTTTTAAACACTGTAAAATCTACCAGTTCTTATTTATATGCCAAGAAAAAATATGCACGCATAAGAACACACATGTAAACTTTTTTGTGAAGATATCTTCTACATATTTTAAAGTTCTCTCCTCTAATTAAAGTCTGTAAAATGGCATCCCACCTTTGCATTTGAGAGTGGATACAGCTAATAGAAGAATAAAGTGATTTGATGAGATCAAACTTCTCATGTGAATAGGTCTTTGGGATGTTATTCAATGCTATCTTTGTAAATAATGCTTTAAAGTGACTTGTACACTGAGTGTTTTCTTAGTTTAAGCAGAAAACTAGAACTTTTGGAAGAAAAAAGGAAAATGCTTAGAGAACTGATTTCTGGTGCCTAAAATACAGGTTCCCCCCTGAGGAACTAGGGGTCCCAGCCCATATCAGGCCCCCAGCCCAGAGATCCAGTGCCAGGAAGAGAAGTTCCCATAATTTCTGGCAGTAAAAACCAGTGGAGATTGTGGCTAAGTGAGACATAGGGCTTCTGGCATGCCAGTAAGTTTCTCTTAATGGGCCAATGCACGAACTTACTCAAACTCACTCCTTCTGAACTACAACATTGGGGCAGCAGCTTGAAAGGTACCAGAAGCACCAGAGGAAGAAGTGAATTGTCCCGCATCAGGGCGAAGGCAGAAGGGACACTTTCTCCCAGACAGAAGTGCTGGCAGAAGCCACTGTTCCTCTGAGGAGCCCTCCCTCTCAACAGAACCAGCAGACAGGTGCCACATTTGCGGTTCCATCAACCTGGCTACCACTGTTTGCCCTGCCATAGTGATTCCCTGAGGCCCTGCTATACCAACTTTCAGACACGCAAGTTATTTCCATGGCTTTTCCATAGAACGGCCTGTCATGGGTTATGCTTCAGATTTTCTTAAAATCTCTCAAACAAGCAGCATCTGTCCTCAACATGTACTGTACCTCTACATAAGTAGCCCTGAGCCCGACACTAGCAGCAGCTGATCCTGTTTTGCAGCTTGTCTTCGCCTGGACATCTCCAAGCCCTGCCCTGTAAAAGTAGCAACCATCTGCAGATCGCTTTGTAACTTGTGCTAGGTGGCCCTGGGCAGAACATAGGCAGCAACGGACATTGGTTGCATCTTCCCAGAGTCCCCAGAGACAGTACACCAGTGAAGCTTCAGACCACATCAAAGAATCATCACCCAACTACCTCCACAAGGGACATACTTAAGGGGCAGACTCAGTAGGCACCAGAGCTCTGCTGAAGTAAAGCCTGCTCTGTTGGGTGGGCCTGTGCACAGCTAATCCTCCATGGTGGTCACAACCAGTCCTCACAGCAATCATCCTGGGGATAAATTCCTCCCATTGATATGCCAACAGTAATCAAGGCTCAGCTTCAAGAGAAAGGTATGCAGAGCCCAAACAAGGGGCACATGTCAAGTGCCCAGCTTGGATGATAGGGAAGCCTGGGACACTGGACCATAGAACACCTACTATATTAGGGCTCTCTTTCTATTCTATTATGGCAACTCCACGTAATAGAAATAAACAAACATAGAAAGGCTGCCAAAATAAGAAGACAAAGAAACACGTCCCAAATGAAAGAACAGAACAAAATTCTACGGAAAGCAAAACAAAACAAGTAAACAGAGTGGAAACACGCAATCTACCAGATGCTGACTTCAAATTCTGGTTATAAGGATGCTTAATAAACTTAGTGAGAACTTCACAGTGTAAAAAGTTACCAGTCTGAAATGAAGAATAGTTTACAGAGAATCAACAAGAGAGTAGATGAAGCCAAGAATCAAATCAATGATTTGAAATATATGGAAGTATAAATTCACCCACTCAGAACAGAAAAAAAAATTAATAAAAGAACCCTCCCCCCCCAAATAGTGTAAGGAGCCTCTTGGGTAACTTCAAGTGTACCAACATTAATATCATAGAGGTGCTGGAAGGAGAAGAGAGAGAGCAAAATATTGAAAACCTGTGTAAAACAATAATGGCAGAAACTTTCCCTAATGTGGTGAATAAAATAGGCATACTAGCCTGGGAAGTGAAGAATCTCAAACCAGAGGCACTCAAAAAGTTACACACCAAGACACATCATATTTAAAATGCAGAGATTAAAATGCAAAGACAGTCTTAAAAGGGGAAAGAGAAAAGCAGCTACTTACCTGGGAGCTCCCATAAGACTATCAGCTGATTTCTCAACAGAAACTTTTCAGATCAGAAGGGATTGGCAAGAGATATCCAAGGTGATAAAAACAAGGACCTACAACCAAGATTACTCTACCCAGCAAAGTTATCATTTAGAAACACAGGACAAATAAAGAGCCTCCCAGAGAATAAAAAGCTAAAGGAGTTAATCACCAACAAACCAATCATATATGAAATGTTACAGGGGATTCTGTAAGAAAAAGAAGAAAAAGATAAAAATGTGTACAATAAATTAACAATAAATACATATTTATCAACAGTTGAATCTAAAAAATCCAACAAAATAAATGAACATGAATAAGAGAAAAAAGTGGAAACTCGTTTCTTATTGAGCAAATTTTACCTCAGCTGGTATAAGCATATATTTAAACTCTGTACCCTGATGTTACCTATTCTTTTAAATATCATTTTTAGCCCTCAAGCAAATAAAAATGGTTGTTTTCATTCTGACAAAAAAATTAAGAAGCCCCAATAAAATGTAATCAGAGGGGGGAAATCCACACAGATAAGTATTGAAGAAGAGGGTACTGAGGAAAGCATGGGGAAAATGAGGATGTCTTTTGTAGCTAAATTCTTAGGAATGATAGACATATTGAAGACACTAGACTGAAAATTGTGATACACAAACAGTGAATAAATGAGGAGAGACTAATTTATGATGAGAAGACATAAGTGGTAAGGGTCTATTCTTTGCACTCTATGCAGTTAGATGTGCACATTTTTGTGAAGATGTATTCTTTATGTGACCCAGCTAGTCTGCAAATTTTCTTGCCATTATTTCCTAATTTTTTTGTGAGTACAATATTTTAAAACTGCCAAAAAATTAATAAAGCATTTTTTAAAATTTTATTTTATTATATATATATATTTACTTTTTGGTTGTTCAAACACTGTGTTCCATAGGTTTTGTACTGTCTTGTGTTCACTTTCATTTGTTTTCAGGAAATTTTTGATTTCTTCCTTGATCTCATTATTAACCCAATCATTGATTAATAGCATGCTATTCAATCTCCATGAATTTGAATGTTTTTGAGTTTTTTTCTTGAGATTGTTGCTAGTTTCAGGCCCTTGTGGTTGGAGAATATGCTTGACATGATTTCAGTTTTCTTGAATTTGTTGGTGCTTGTTTTGTGTTCTACTAGGTGGTCTATCTTTGAAAATGTTGCATGTGCATTTCAAAAGAATGGGTATTTTTTTTCTTTGGGATGAAAGTATATTTAATTAGTTAAGTCCATTTGATCTAGGGCATTGTTCAATGCCACAATATACTTGGTGATATTTCTTTTTTTATATTAAAATATTTTATTTATTTATCTTTAGAGGGGAAAGGAAGGAGAGAGGAAGGAAACATCAATGTATGGTTGCTTCTCATGCATCCCCTGCAGAGAACTGGCCCCTGCCGGAAACTGGCCTGCAACCCAAGCATGTGCCCTGACTGGGAATCGAACCTCGATCTTCTGGTTTGCAGGCCCGCGCTCAATCTGCTTACTTGGTGATATTTCTTTTGGAAGATCTATCCATTGTTGACAATGGGGTGTTAAAATCCCTACTATAAGTGTTTTGTTGCCTATATCTTTCTTGAAGTTATCCAATGTATTTTTTATACATTTGGGTGCTTCTATGCTGGGTGCATATATGTTTATGATGCTTGTCTTCTTGTTGGATTCCTCCCTGAGTATTATGAAGGGTCCTTCTGGGTGTCTTCTCATGACCTTTATTTTGAAGTCTATTTTGTTTGATATAAGTATTGCTATTCTAGCTTTTTTTTTTTTGTCCATTTCCTTGGAATATTTTTTCCATCCCTTCACTTTCAGTCTGTGTAAGTCTTTTGTCTTTTGTTCTGAGGTGGGTCTCTTGTAGGCAGCATACATGCAGGTCATGTTTTTTTATCCATTCAGCTACCCTATGTCTTTTGATTGGAGCATTTAATGCATTAACATTTAAGATTATGATTTATAGGTGCTTATTCATTTTTCCCCTTTGTACCTTTGCTCCTCTCTCTCTCACTCTTTTCTTCCTGTTCTTAAAGCAGTCCACTTAGCATATCTTGCAATGTTAGTTTGGTGGAGATGTATTCCTTTAGCCTTCTTTTTTTCTGGGGAACACCTTGTTTCACTTTCCATTTTAAATGACAGCCTTGCTGGGTAGAGTAGTCTTGGTTGCAGGCTTTTGCTTTTTATTATTTGGAATATTTCTTGTCATTCTCTTCTGGTTTGTGATGTTTCTGTTGAGAAATGAGCTGCTAGCCTTATCACAGCTCCTTTGTATGTTACTTCCTGTTTTTCCCTTGCTGCCTTTAAGATTCTCTCTTTGTCTTGGAATTTTGACATTTTAATTATGATGTGTCTTGGAGTGGGCCTCTTTGGATTCATCTTCATTGGGACCCTCTGTGCTTCCTGACCTTGTATGGTTTTTCCCTTCTCCATGTTAGGTGAGTTTCCTGTCACTATTTTTTCAAAAAGTTTTCTATCTCTTGCTCCTTTTCTTCTCCTGCTGCTATTCCTATTATTCAAATGTTGTTGTGTTTCATGTGGTTTTGCAGTTCCCTTAAGCTCTCTTCATATGTTTTAGTCTTTTTTTTTTCATGCAACTGCTCTGCCTGGATATTTCTTTCTATCTTGTCTTCCAGCTCACTAATTTAGTCCTCTGCTTCATTCAGCCTGCTTGTAATTTCTTCTAGTATATTTTTAATTTCAGATATTGTATTCTTCATTTCTTCCTGGTTCTTGTTTATAGTTTCTATTTCCTATTTCACATTGTTGTAATCCGTAATCAAGTTGTCTGTGAGTTCCTTGACATCCTTATAACCATTCTTTTGAATTCTATATCTGATAGTTCGCTTGCCTCCATTTCATAGCTTTTTTACCGGGGAGTCTTCCATTTGTTTCAGTTTCAGGTTCTTTCTTTGTTGTCCCATTTTAGGTGACTCTTTAAAAAGTAAAATTCTTATATTTTATAGACACTATTTTAACTTTTTTCCATTTTGTTTCTATATACTACTTCTGATAGAAACTAAAAAACAAAAATATTATTTTGTTCAAGGAATTCACAATTTAATTGCAAGAAAATCAATAAATATATAAGTAACAATCCAAAGCAGTAAAGAGCTCTCAATAGAGTAAGAAACTATTTTGAGAGTACAGATAATAGCAAATGATTCTTAAGGGAATTGAGAAGGCTTCACAAAGGAAGTAACTTGTGAGATGTGACTTGACCATTGAATAGAATTTTGCCCGAGCTGGAGAGCAAAGTGGGCACTAAGGATTCTGCTCTCAGTGGAACTAAATGCTAGAATCTAATAAAATTTATTATTAGACTTAACAAGTCTAATCACTCTAATAAGTCTAATAATTATATCTAGTAGTAAACTTTATTATTATTAATAAAGTTTAAACTGAAATAATTGTAGGACTGTATAAATGTAACTACTCCTTAACTGTTAAGGAGTTGAAATTACATTAGGCCCTTTGAAGGCAACCATGAGGCTGATGTGGGCCCTGGTGAAAATGAGTTTGACACCCCTGTAATAAACCCTATTGGCACAGTAGGTGGCTATTCTTTGTTCATGTGGCTTTTATTATTATTAAATCATAAAACACTAACATCAAAATCTAACCCTCAGAGATGTCATTGCACATTTCCTGTCCTTCAAGAATAAGTAAGTGGCAAAGATGATCCTTGAAGTAGAATGGAGGGAACTATACTTTTATGTATGATGAGGCATGCTTCTTTATCATCCCAAGGGGAAATGACTTTCTTTCTCCACACTGACCAGGACCCCGTCTTTATTGTTCTCTGCAGCACTTAATATTTAATTATATTCACAGTGAGCTATCTCACTATATTGAGTAATGTTGAATTCTAACATTCAGGCTTAAATTCAACTGTTCTTACAATGGAAATTTAGAGCTTCTTCTCAAGAACAGAGTCAAATGACAAGTTAGTAACTTCCTTCCCTTCAATGCAGGGTCAATAACTCTTAATAAAAGGTCTTAATTGTAAATCACCTTGTTCAGTGGGTCCTAACCTGGTGGGTGTTTCTCATAGTTATAAATTGTAATCCAATTCATTTATAGTAAGCCAATTATAATATATAGGTAAATTTTAAGAATATTAAACATTGAACTCTGTTGGTATGTTTGTCACAAAGAAACTCATGATTTGGCATTTAATCTTAGCTAACATTGGAACCTTTTTTATATTCAAGAGGCATCCACAGTTTCATCTTTGAAAGAAAGCAAAGGAATGATTAACACCTGTTCAAGTATGTATGTTTCTTGTATTAAATGAGATTGGTTCTACCCTAATATTGAGCTATATTAGTGTTCAGAATTTTAAATGAGAATCAATGAAAGAAATGGATTCTACACTGGAATATATTTCTTATAATACTGTTGGTTTAAGTTTGTAAGAATAAGATGCTAATCCTGGACTATAAAAAGGCCCATAGATTTCCACATAGATTTGAAAAATTCTCATGTATGACCCAGAACTATATGATATTAAATTTTTGTGACCAGTGAAGACTCATTATGAAGTAGTTATTAACATCATAGTATAACACATATGAGGTCTGTCTGGTAAGTAATTTAATATGAAAAATAAAGATATTTATTGAAGAAGATGCAAGATACAAGAAACATTGTGCTAGGACAATGACATCTTGGTCCCCTTCAAAGTAGGCACCTTGGAATATCACACAGTTTTCCAAGCATCTCTTCTACTATTGAAAACACTCTGCAAAATCCTTTGTTGGAACCACCATCAGCCACCTTGTCATATTTTCCTGAATCTCATTGATGGTTTGAAATCTCTTTTCTTTCAAAGGTGATTTTAGTTTTGGGAAAAGCCACAAGTGACAGGGCACTAAATCTAGGCTGTAGAGGGGTTGAGTCAACTGGGTGATTTGACATTTTTCCAAAAACTCTACACCAGGCATGATGCAAGAGTGGGTGCATTATTGTGATGAAACTGCCAATCATCAGTTGCCCATAGCTGCACCTGTTTCATTGCATTGCCTCTCTCAACCAATGAAGAACAACAAAGTAGTACTTATTCATTGTGTGGCCTGGAGGGGTGTGCTGGTGATGGACAATGCCTTCCCAAAAAAAAATAAAACATAGTTAACACAGTCTTGATCTTCCTGTGACTCTGCTGCACCTCTTTTGGGCATGGAGATCCAGGTGGCTTCCTTCAGGATGACTGGTTCTTTGTTTCAGGATCATAGCCATAGACCTACATTTCATCTCTGGTAATGAACTTCTTGAGGAAACCTGGCTAATGGATAGCAGTTTAAATCAAGTCACTAGCAACTGCAGCACTATGTTCCTTCTGCTCTGGAGGTAGAGGCCCTGGAACAAATTTTGCCATGACATGTTTCATGCCAAGATACTGTGTCAAAATCTCAGACACAGTAGTTTTGGGGAAATTGAGATCAACTTCTAATTCTTGCACTGTCAGTCGCCAAACATTTTTGATTACATGCCATACACAATCAACATTCTCAGGTGTTCTGCATGTTGCACGCCTTCCAGAACGTGGAACATAATCAAATGATTCTTGACCATCTGTGAAGCATTTGTGCCACATTTTATTTGTGCTGCACTCATTGCATCTGCCCCCAAAGCATTCTGAATCATCTGAATAGTTTCCATAAAGGAATGTTCACGCTTATTCCAAAATTTGATGCAGATTTGTTGTGGTACTTGCTCAGTCATTTCTAATGTGACTGCCATGCAGTGCACATGCTCACCCAATAGTGTCTACATCCCCCACTGACTAGAACAGTGAAGTCATCATTGTTCATGCATGCACATTCCAGTCCATTCTTGTTGGCCACCAGGTTACATCTATGTCATACAAACTATTCTCATTATATTAACAATGGCTGGACTTTTTCTGTACAGAACTCATACACATATATACCAATGAACACCTACTGTATTCGTCTTAGAAATAGCATGGTTGTTAACCAATTCTTAGAAATGCCATGATTGTTAACCAATTATACTGTGTTCAAAACATAAATATTTCATTTTTTAAATTGCAATGGTAAAATATTTTAGAAAAAGAAAAGTGGATAAAACAAAGTCAACAATAATAACAAAAATAAATATTTCCGAGTAATACTGATATTGACCCAAAATTTAGAAACATTTTTTTAGCAATATGTAGGCTAGTTATAGTAATTGAACCAAATGAAGCCCAAGTTTCAGTTATATTGAATATGGCTGCGTGTTAAATTACAGGCTCTAAGAGTGCTTGGGCCTCACTTTTTAAACCTTGATCTGATTAATTAACTTAGAATTCATATTCTTCTGCCATTTGCTGATATGATGTTCATGCTTTCATTTCTTGAGCTTCCTGCCTAAAATAAGTGTGGCTACAGGATTTTTTTAAAATTTAAATATAACTGTAGAAGTAATTTATAGAAAAGTTGCAAATATAGTACAGAGAATTTCCATCTACCTTTGACTTAATATCCTCTAAAGTTAACATCTTACATAACTATGATACAATGATAAAGGTTAAGACATTAATATTGCTATAGTACTATTAACTAAACTACAGACTATTCAAATTTCACAACTAATGATAACTTTTTAAATTTTCAGCATTTAATTCAAGATCTTAGATTGCATTTAGATGTTCATGCCTTATCTCCTTAAATAGCTAAATGAAATGGCTGATCATATGGCAGGTGCGTGTTTTACTCCTTAAGAATTGGAAAAGACTGATTCCAAAGTCATTGGGCAATTTTACATTTCCAACAACAATGAATGAGTATTCTATTTTTTCTACTCCTTTGCCAACACTTGGTATACCCAATCTTTTCAATCTTAGTGATTCTCATATGTGTCTAGAGGTGTCTGAGTTTTTAATTTTCATTTGTCTCATGACTAATTGAAAAAGCTTTTGGTGCTTCCCAAGCTGTGTACTCTAATTTCTGATTGGCTCATTGTTACTATATATCAACACACATATCTGTCTAAAACAATCAAAATTTCAGAAAAAAATGAAACAGAGTTCAAGACATTGGATATTATGCAACAAAGGATCACGATCTCTGGGAGATTAGAAATAACCACAGCCACCAAGATTATCCCACATAGCTGCCTTGAGAAAGTTTCCCATCTGTGTAAATTGGAGGGAGACACTCCCTGAGTTGAGAAAATAGAGCTAAGAATTCAGAGAACAAAAGGCAAGCATTCACAAGACAGAGTACTGGGGAGGGGAGAGATACACAAGGGAGGTGTCAGAAACCTAATGAGTGTCCCCCGAGAAGTCAGCAGAGTGCTAATAAGCACACCCATATGAGAAAACTATCCTTGAAAAAAAACAACAATGTGTTTGAAATCATTATGGAGCAGTTCTAAGCATTTCCAGCAAGCTGGAAAACATATGATTAATGTGGTATTATTGGCTTTATTGGAACTGAGTTTTCTTTATGATTTGAATTTGTTTCCTTGATGTTTTTTTTTTTGGTTGGCTGCTACAGAATTTAGATTACACATCTTTAATTAAACGAATTCTACTTTCAAATGATTTTTCTTATGTTACGTGTAGTGTAAGGTCCTTACAACAATGTATTCCCAAATTCCTCCCTCTCCTTCTGTAATTGCTGTCATACTGTTGCTGACAGTTTCACATAAGCAACAAGCATACAACACATTGCTAAAATTTTTGTTCAGAAACTGTTAATTATCTTTCAGAGCAATCAAACTTTGCAAAAAGGATTATATTTTATGTTTACTTATTCCATTTCCAATGTTTCTTTTTTCTTTGTGTAGAACCAAGATTTTGATATTAAATTTTTTATTTTCTGAAAAAATTTCCTACAGTTTTTGTTCGCCTGAAAAAAAGTGTTTATTTCACCTCTGTGTTTGAAAGCTATTAATTCTGGTCATAAAACCCTGAGTTGATTTTTTTCTTTCAGTTTCTTTAAAGATAGCATGCCATGGTTTTCTGCCTACATGATTTCTGAACTCAGAATATATTCTTAACCCTCTCCCAAGTCTTGAAATTCTTTTCTTCCTATTCTATCCTTTTAGCTGTAATGCAGTTCTTGTGCCTTTCCTCACAAATTAAGTTTTTGTTCTATAAAGGAAATAAGAGAGAAGAATATCTAAGATTTTAAAAATTATTTGCTGTTCTGCAGCTGCTTTTCTTCATTTTTCTAATTCTACACCACAAAAGAGACTTGCTATGTTCTCTCTTTTTCCCCCCCCAGTGAAGGTAGTGAATAAAAAGCTTGCAAGCAGCTGCAAGGCAGTGGACACTCCCAACAATATTTGTAGTTGCATTTGACCAGCCTTCGCCAATATGCTAATAACCCTTGATGACCTCATATTTTTGCCGTGTGGCTATGTTTTGTTCAGGCATGACAGCCATCACTCTGATGGGTTCAAGATAAGAAACGAACTTGCTTTCGTCTCCAGTATTTTTCCATTGCCATATTGGGAGTGATGCATGGTGTTTTTAGTCTCACAGAATTTCCCACGTCCCACGCATAAGTCTTTTTGAAACATGCACCTTCATCTTACTACTCTTCTGAATAGTCAAGCCACAAATTCAAAGAGAACATCAGTCCTAAATGGGATCACGGTGACAGAAATAGAGTCCCAGATATTTCAAAGAAGCCTGTGTTGATAGATGCCATAACAATAAGATTTACCATCACCACTTGTGTCCCCAGTCAACACATTAACAGTGACTTTTGTCCTAATTAGAAGAAGTTAAAGTTCTTTGCAGCATGCAAGAAATGTGAGCTAAAATTTAAATTTTATTTAAACTAAAAAAAGAAAAACAAAGAATGAAATGCAGGTAACATACAGAAGAAGGAAAGGAAGGAAGGAGGGAGGGAGGGAAGGAAAGAGAGGAAAGTTATATTTAACAAATGTCTAATTCAGAAATCTGAAAATCATTCTTACTACACAGGTAATGGCTGACCTGGAAAGAATGAAGAGACATACACCAACATAAAACATGGGACACAAAATAAATTCCTAGCATAGTTCAAGCTGAATCCTACATGTGTTGTAGTACAGTCCCTAAAATTTTTCCTGTCACTGGTCAAGATTTTTATAGGGAATGTTGCAGAACACACTTTATATAGGAGGAAAGTGTGTATGTATATACAGATAAAGAACTTGACACAGAATTCCAATAATTAGCACATTTCTTCATTTACTTCATTAATGTTGATCATATAGTATAAAATATGGAAGACTAAGTATTTTCAACATATGTATTAAATCATATGTTAGGAGACATAGTCATAAAATTTTAATTCATCTGTTGATATTATAATACACTATCCAGTATTGAAATACTATAGAGAAAATAATTTTTTAAACATTAATCTGCATAGTTCTGGTAGAGAATAGATTCAAGAGGAAAGTATTTTTTGAAAAATTTTATAGCCATTATTTTATTTCCAGTAGCAAATGGAGATTCTTTACTTTTACAGTACTCAACATCTGTTAAAGAAAGAAAAGAATAAATGCAGGAGTGAATGACATGGGGTAAAATAAATCAAAAGTTGGCTACAAATGTTATTTCTCTGCTTGCTTTATTTTCTCTTTGCAACATATGTTTAGAAAGGCATTATTAGTAGCATTTACTGTGGCAATAAAACAATCCCCAAATGCATGTATTTCAACAAAAAAAGTAATTGCGCTCCCAATTCTGCGGGTAAGTTATGCTCAGCTTGGCTCCATTGCATTCAGTTCTGTTCTTCAAGTCATCTTACTTCATCACCCAGGGACGGCCATGAACTGGAGCAAGCTGTTCTCCTGGAAGAAGAGAGGACGAAGAAGACTAACCGGACTGTGCAAATTTGTTTAAATCTTCCATTTATCTGTGGCATACCCCATATAGATTCCCATTCTCAGGGTCAAAGCAAATCACATGGCTAAGCCTGAAAATAAGAAGAAAAATTATACTGCACTTACAAGGAGGCCTGACAATAAAGGGGGTATCTGACGTTCCTACAAGAGAAATTAGGCTGTTGGACAATCACACAAAGACCTTGATGCATTCTTTTATTATTTATACCACAAGATTCTTTACAGTCTATTTATATGAATGCCACAATCTTCTGTCATGATGGATATGAACAGCACATTATTATTTTCCAAAAATTTTAAAAAACATCCTACCATTGTGTGAACAAATATTTGCCAGATTTATATGTTGCTTGAGTTCTGAGGATGTCTTTTAAAAACATATTTGTCTACTAAATAAGAATGTACCTTTCAAACATTTCTAATCATCTCAGGATGTAAATATTGATCATTACTTTTGCAGTTCACAGGTACTACTGAAGCTCAAAAGCACACAGTTTTAGGAATATAAATATAAGCCTGTAAAATTTTTCTAAAAATGAAATAAAAAGACATCTCTTGCCAAAATATATGAAAATGTTTTAACAAATAACAAGTTCTACTGTTAAGTATGTATTTTAAGTAAAAAAAATTATTTTAGAAAGTATACCTTAAAGGCAGAAGTCAAACACTTGTAAATGTTGTTGTCCTTGGGTGCCTTCTGGACAGCCAAGTTCGTAGGTTTCTTTAATGTAACTTGTAAAACTTGAAGTATTTAATTTAAAGTATTAAATACACCAGGTAATTTATATAGGTTGGTTAAGAGAAAAGTAAGAGTTCTTTACACACAGCCTTAAAATATAAGATAATTTATACAGTTCATTAGAATCATTGAATAGAACATATTACACTGACTTCTTTCCCCACATAAAAACATTTCAATTTAGGAAGCCACCTTGTTTAATCGGGAGCATAGTTATCTAAAATCACCTGCTTCTTAGGAACATGAATTCCAGTAAATGATTTTCTATAAGCCATGCTTTATAAATGGTGGTATATATGATTTAAAAAAACCTAGAGTAGCCCTGGCTGGTGTGGCTCAGTGGATTGAGCATGGGCCTGTGAACCTAACAACCATGGTTCGATTCCCAGTTGAGGCACATGCCTGGGTTGTAGGCCAGTTCCCAGCAGGGGACGCACAAAAGGCAACTGCACATTGATGTTTCTCTTCCTCTCTCTCCTTCTCCTCCCCCCTCTCTAAAAATGAATAAATAAAATCTTAAAAAAAAACAGAGTAAAAATACTGTGTTCTAGGTAAAGTGTGCAGGGAAGTTAGGGAGAAGCAGGAGGAATCCAGGTACTAGCAAAGAAAGCAAGGGACACAGAAACAGGAGAATGATCAAATACAAAATTAATGCTCAACCCCAACCCCCAGTTATATTTGTGTTAAGTGGGCTAAATATAATGTTGTACATTGACATATGTTATTTTAAACCATCTCTTGTCTTCTTCATTAAATATCTAGGTAAGTGTACTGGGTACCATAGTGTACTGGGTACGATATTTAGGATATTAGCAGTGTTCACATATGATTAAAGGATGCTGACTTGATTCCTATATAATGATTTTTCTTGGGTGACAGCAGAGTCAACATATGAATAAGCCAAGTATTTGTTAGATGTAGATGCTAACAGCTATTTTTATTTATTTACTTACTTATTTACCTCCTTACATATTTAAAAATTGGTGTGTGTGTCTATTCATATAAAAGTAAGCATATATAATACCTATAATTAAAATAACTAGTGTTAATATGGCACTTTAGAATTGCAAAGCATTTTTATGTACTTAGTTCTCACAATAACTTTATCGAGTAGACATTTATATGATTTCATTTTACCAGAGCGTTATGTGTTATACCCTGGATATATAAAAAATCAGGACTAGAAGCTGGGTTTCTGAAAAACCAAATTCTTACATATCACTTAAAATAAAGAGTAGTGTTGAAAAAAATACATAAGCATTGATCACTGTATTTCCAGTAGAGAATATTATACTCAGACATCTGTCATTCTGACCTTTAAAAGGGTACTGGAAATGCCATGTCTGGCCTAAATAGCACATCCAATACATGGTAAAGTGTTCAGCAAAGTCTGAGCCCGGGACAAACAAGGACAATCTGTCAAGCCAGCTGTTCTCAGCACTTGATAACACACTCTCCTTCAGAAAAAGAAGTTTGTTTCTGATACTGCTCTCTACTCAGTGGTGATAAATGCCAGTGTGTCAACTCTTCTCATGTTTGAGAATTCCCATATATCTGATCTGACCTAACATGAAGGGTGTCCACTCAACAAGGCGAGCACAGCACTGCTAAGACAGTTTTTGATTATAACATAAATAGAATTTGAATGCATGGATTTTTTTTCCTGATGGATTGAGGAGAAAGAAGAAAAAAGTAGGGTAAAATGCCATTGGAATGCCATTAGAACTCTTTCACATTTTTCTTTATTATTTCTAAGATTGTTCTTTTAACTTATGCTAAATGTTCAAAATGCCAATGTTGCAATATGAAGATACTAATTACATTTTGTGTTGATTTAATCTACATTAAATCTCCTTAAGCTCCTTTCTGCCCTTGTTAGAGAAAACCATAAAAAGATGAAACTATGAAAAAAGAGTTTGACTATTAGATTATTGTATACAAACTTAAGAGGTAATTAGACTAGAGATTCTATTAAAATTGGATTTGGTGAATGTATTTTATTAGATATTAATACAAAGTTAGGCTAAAGGGAGGCCAAAGAAAAAGGAATGAGAGAGAACGGAGCAGCAATGAGAAGAAGCAAGAAAGAGGAACTGGGGTCTGAATCAAGCCCTGGGGGAGCTGGCATTAGTTTTCAGGTGCACTGAACAAAATAAATGCAGTGCATCTTCTTCCATGATATAAAGTTAAAATATAATAGACCTACAGAGAATACACAGCCCATATTTTTTGAGAGGGAAATAAAGATTCATTGATAAATGACCTTTGGTACTGTAATGGTGAGGTGGAGACTGGTAGTTATCTACCCCAATTTCATTTCCCCATCTTCCTCATCATTGGGGTTTGGAATGTGCCCTATGAAAATATTATATTTGCCAGTACATATTGAACTGAAAAGTGACCATCAGCTAAATTTTCACCGAGAGATATAAGTGGAACTATTGTGTGCTGCTCACGGGAAGGTATCCCTATATTAAGTTTTACAAGGTTACCCTGAATTAAAACAACAATACCATAATGTCAATAATTTACAGCAAATCTCATTATAAACAAAGATTCATATCTAGCTCAATTATGTTATATTTATGTTTCAGCTGATGCTATTCTCTAGATATCTTTTATTCAGGAATCCAGTTTGAAAAAGATTCTCTAATTTGGGATATGCCATTTTCTTGACAGTAAAAACATAGAAATTTCAGAAGAAGTTGATTATAAAACCTTATGCTTGAGTGTGGAATATTAGACATCCATTTGCATTCTATTGGCCAAAACAGATTACATACCCAAACCTAACTCAATGGGTGGGAAACTATACTAGACTTTGTACAAATAAAATAGAAAAATACAGCCCTGGCTGGTGTGGCTCAGTGGATTGAGTGCTGGCCTGTGAACCAAAGGGTAGCCAGTTTAATTTCCAGACAGGGTACATGCCTGGGTTGAGGGCCAGGCCCCCAGTAGGGGGCATGTGAGAAGCAACCACACATTGATGTTTCTCTCCATCTCTCCCCTTTTCCCTTCCCTTTTCCTCTCTCTCTAAAAATAAATAAACATGTTTTAAATAATAATAGAAAAATATAAATTTTATAGCAAATTATAAAGCAGCTTATAATTTATTTTATAGAAAAGATTTAATAATTGATGTAAAAACTCGAGCAGCTGTGCACAATTATGGTTATGAGTACCATATTTCAGCTTTGAGTGCTGTTACATTTTTAAATTTAATTTATATGTATCTATGTTGATATATGTAAATGATTAGAAGATATACAATATTGTATTTAAAAGATTTTATCCCACCTCGCTCTAAGGACAAGTATCTATGGAGACCATATATTAAGAAAGGCCTTTGGGGAATGGTGACCTGAATTGTTCTGTGTTCTTCTGCACAGAAAATAACATAAAGCTAAGTAAAATTGTCCAAAACCACCCTTTCAGGAAAACAGTAAAGTAAGAATTATTTATTCTTGAGGTTAAAAAAATATTTAGGGAGAGAAAGTTGAGTATTTGTGCCTGGGTGGTGTAGCTCAGTGGATTGAGCGCGGGCCTGTGAAGCAGATGATTGCGGTTTGATTCCCAGTCAGGGCACATTCCTGGGTTGCAGGCCAGTTCCAGGCAGGGGCCAGTTCCCAGCAGGGGATGCATGAGAAGCAACCATACATTGATGTTTCTCTTCCTCTCTCCTTCCCTTTCCCTCTAAAGATAAATAAATAAAATATTTTTTAAAAAAGAAAGTTGAGTATTTGTGGCCATATGAGTAAAACTCAATCCAGGTGAGAACTGCAGGTATACTATCTTGAAGGTGATAGGAAAATACAGCAATTTTGCTATGAGCAATGACAGACTCAGTTGGGTACTGGAAGAGTATAAATGAAGCAAAAATTTGTAGTTTTGTTGGTCAAAAAATAATCCAGCCAGTTTATAATGAATAGGCAAATCCCAGATTGTTGTTAGTCTGAAATAGTTGTCCTGGTGCAGGGTGTTTAGAAGCCCAGTTGGAATGTAATGTAGACACACTGAAAATTAAAAAGATATAGGAAGGCTGTGATAAGCTCTCTAGATATTCCTCACAGTTTCCAAAGTATTTGTGAGTGAGGAAGACTGAAAAGTTACCAGTGGAATGTGAAATCCAAGGAAGACCTGAGAACTGGCTGAAAAGTGTTAATGTGCTCTTTAGCCATGCACAGTGGGATTGACAGAGGGTAGGAACCTGCACACTGTGGGGGAAAAGAAATTCTATAATTTAAATTCAGGTAAGTTACTATACTAAGTTACATAAAGAAGCAAATAAATAAGTAAATAGAATTTACAACCTCAACAAAATAAAACAAAATCCTGAATGGTAACATTATATTATCTAACATGTGGGATAACTGAAAATCCCACATGTTAGATAAAACTTGTAAGACAAGAAAAGTACATATACAGAAAGTGTATGTACATACTCTTTTTCTGAGCCATACACAGAAAAAGAAAAAAAAAAGAAAAAAGCAATCAAAAGAGCCAACTTTGACTGAACTCAGGCATAAATATTAGATTTGGCAGATGTTCAAAATACACAGCAAAAGAAACTATCAACAAAACTAAAGAACAACCTACTGAATGGGAGAGATATTTATAAATTTTACATCTGATAAGGGGTCAATATCCAAAATATATAAGGAACCAATACCACACAACAAAAAGAATCTGATTAAAAAGCGCTCAGAGGACATGAATATTTCTTTTTCCAAAGAGGACATACAGATGGCCAACAGACACATGAAACGATGCTCAACGTCACTAAGCATTAAAGAAATGCAAATTCAAGCCACAATGAGATACCACCTCATACCTGTCAGAATGGTTATTGTGAGAATGTAAATAATGTGCTGTTAAGAATGTGGAGAAGGAACTCTTATGCATTGTTGATGGAACTAGATTGGTGAACCCACAAAGAAAAACAGTAGGGAGGTTCCTCAAAACAATTAAAAATGGAATTACCAGAGGGCCCGGAGGTATCATTTCTGGTATTTATGTGAAGAAAAGGAAACCACTAGTAATATGCATCCCTATGTTTATTTAGCATTATTTATCATAGGCAAGTTGTGGAAACAACTTAGGTGTAATATTTCTGTGAAGTCAGTTGTTACTTCTCCTTTCTCATTTCTGCTTTTATTTATCTGGGTCCTCTCTTTTTCTTAATGAATCTGATTAAAACTGTCAATTTTGTTTATCTTTTCAAAGTACCAGCTTCTGGTTACATGGATCCTTTGTATTGTTTTTTTTAGACACAATTCATTTATTTATGCTCTGATCTTTATTACCTCCTTACTTCTCATTTTGGGATTTATTTGGTGTTCTTTTTTTAAGGTCATTTAAGTGTAAGGTTAGATTGAAATTTTCTTGCATCTTGAGGTCGATCTACAATGCTATGCATTTCGCTTTTAGGACTGCTTTTGCCATCTCCCATAGTATTTGGTTGCTGTGTCCTTATTTTCATGTGTTTGAAGGTATCTTTTGATTTCCTCCTTGATCTCATTGTTAACCCATTCATTGTGTCATAACATGTTATTTAACTTCCATGTTTTTTGGTGTTTTCAGATTTTTTTTGTAATTGATTCCTAGAGTCATACCATTATAGTCACAGAAGATGTGTGATATGCTTTCAATCTTCTTAAATTTACTGAAACTTGTTTTGTGTCCTAAAGTGTTCTGTCCTAGAAAATGTTCCATTGGCACTTGAAGGAAATTTATAGTCTATTGCTTTGGGGCAAAATGTTCTGGAGATATCAATTATATCTTTACTATATCAACTGATGTACTGATATCAAGATATCGATAACTAGATCCATCTGACCTAGTGTGTCATTTAAGGCTGCTCTTTCCCTGTCGACTTTGTGTCTAGAAAAATCTATTCATTGTTGTCCCTTTGCATCAGAGGTAATGTTCTGTTACTTGTAATTAAAATATGGGTCCTCCAAAATGTCACGGGTCTTGTGCCAGCTTCTCTCACCTGAAATGTAGGTTAGGGGAGAGAATGCGGGTCAGCAGAGGACTAAGTAATGAATAGGGGGTGTGTGTGTGTGAGGCGTTAAGTCTACACCTCAACTTTCACAAAGTTAACACACCTATATACACAGCATTTAAATGAAACACAAACAATCACCTGCGTTCCAGAAGACACATTTGACTTTATTCTAGTCACCACATTTTTAGAAGTTTAACAACACTAATATGGTGTATTCTTTTTTGCCTGCTTTTAAATTTTATGTAATGGAAAAATGCATTTATGTGCCCTTTGAGGCTGGCTTTATCACAGTGCTATGTTTGTGATATTTGTTTGTGTCGATTTGTGTAGCTTTCATTTCTTTATTTTCATTATATAACAGAATTGAATTGAAAAATATACCATAATTTATATATCTATATTTCAGTTAATGGACATTGGGCTTTTCCAGTTTGGGATAACTGCAAACGGTGCTGAAATCAACATTTTCATTAAGTGTATTTTGTTATACATTTGTATATATATTTTTAAGCTATGGACTTAGAAGTAGGTTACTGAGTCATCTGCATGAGAATGTTCTGTGCTGGTGGATAATGTCAGAGGCTTTGAAAAGTGGTTATGTCCATTCACACTCCCAGTATATAAAAGTTCTCATTGTTCCACATACTAAATTACATATAATATCCATCTATTAAATTTAGTCCTGGGGGTAGAGGAGGTAGATAATGATTATTTGTTGTGATAGTGATGAGCATTTTTTTCAAATTAAAAATGATTGTTTGGCTATCAGTCTCAGTTTCCCTGTCCCTCTCATCCTGGATGACTGGCCTGTCTCACTTCAGCTCCCCTCTCTGACCCCGGCGACAGTGGTACCTGAGTAAGACCCACACTGATGGCAAAGCCAGTATGTGCATTTCAGAGCACATGTCTTCCTGAATTTTGGAGGCTCACTTTTGAACTGTTCTGTCTCTGCCAATGGAGCCAATATACAAACTGCATATCTTTTCTAACCAGAATTAAAAGAATCTTTTCCTTGAGTCCAAGTTTTGAAGATTTTAGAAATATAAGGGAGGACCTGCCCCCAAAATGGGTTCTTTGGTCCAGAATTATCTTCTGGAAGGCAGAAGTAGTACAGGATTCCCCTGCTAAGTGAGTGTTTCAGGAACACATCTGTGTCAGTGTACCAGCTGGCACTGTTGTAAGACAATGAGCTGAGCTTCACTGGATTTTTTGAAGACTCTTTCAATACATTTGCCCATTTTGTGATGAGCGATTTGTGAGTTTACCTGCCCACTCTGCACTGGGTGTTCAGCAGTTTTTGACTAAAAACAGCATGATCCCTATGCCCTACCCTCTTCACCTGATTACACCCTGAGTGACTTTTTTTGTTGCTGTCCTCAAAAAAAAATATTTTGCCAATGTGGAAGAGGTGAAACAAAAAAAAATAGCAGAAACACTAAAAGGCATCAAAATGGTCGAGTTCAAAAACTGTTTTGAGCAGTGAAAAAAAGTTTCAATTCATGTATTGCATCAAATGGAGAGTACTTTGAAGGTGACTGAAGTTTGCACATATAAGAATAACTACACACATTTACATAAATAAATACCATTCGGGGGGTCCCCCTCATATATAAAAGAACAACAAATGACACAGTGACACAATAAGAAGTGCATATTTAGTCTTTGTCCCCAGTTACTGACACAGAGCTTCTAAAACTCTTGAAATACCCAGAGTGATAAATCCGTGTCTTGTGTGCTGATAAGACGACTGGTTAAGGGAGGTCCCTCCATAGCTTCAGAATGGGAGCTGATGACCAGAGAGATCAAGAATGACTGAGGGACAGCCCTCTCTGCCCCACTCCCTGACTCCTGGGGAGGAGAGAGGACAGGAAGTCTAAATGAGCTATCAATAGTCAACGATGTAACCAATCATGTCTATTTAATGAAAGCTCCCCAAATACCCTCAAACAACTGGGTTCAGTAAGCTTCTGGGTTGGGGAACATGTAACCCAGTCCAACCTTGTACTGGTTGCCACATGACGGCTATAAGTGGAGTGACAAGATATCCAGTCAGGGAAAGCAATTTTACTTAGAAAGCCAGCAAGTAGAGAAGATGGTGAGAAGAAGGAAATGGGTGGGGTCGAGGTTGACAGAGGACTGCAGACTAGAACATCATTAGAGGTCTGAGGAAAATTGCTTTGATCTTAGTCTGTTGACTCTAATTGATGGGAGCCCTTTTGCAAAGTTATACAACACACACTTCACTGATCTCTTTGGGAGAGGAAGTTTCTGGTAAGAGGCTGTTTTTGTGAAATGCAGGCTTCAAGCAGAATTTCTCTCATGATTAACATGACTACATGCAAGACTAAGAAGAATCTAATAATCTAAAGTCTATGTGTACAAAGCAGGCTCAAGCAAGATGGAGTCAGAGATGTCAAGCATTTCACTCTGTCATCACATCAGGGTGTGGGCCTGGTTGTTACTGAACAGAGTGGGATTCAGCCACCTCCTGCCAAACACAGGCATAAAACGGAGTTGGTGGGGAAGGGAAAAGGTCCTTACTGACAGCAGCATAATCCAGAGAAGCAGTGAGCTCAACACCAGGCCAATCTCTGTTGCAAACCAGAAAGAATCCAGCCACCCCAGAACTAGAGTGGGTTTCCAGAAACCTTGTCATATTCTTTTCTGCCCTTCAGGGACTCAAGGCTTCAGGCTCCTTTTCTGTATTGTACCCACTGCTTTACCCCAGCTTCTTCTCCCTCCAGGGCTAGGGTCTGCTGCATGTGCTGGGGTTCCATCCATGGTGCCTGCTGTTTGTAGCTGCTTGCACCCCCCAGCTGTGAGTGTTCCAGCCTGTGCCTCCACACACTGATTTAAGAGAGAGAAAGGGCTCTGTCTGGGACCTGTGCTGCGTGGAGCCAAAGCATTCCATGGACTGCCACCAGGACATGCATCTCCTCCCACCGGTGTGTGGCCTAGCACATGGGACTCAGCCTCCTCAGGCTGGCCCCTGACTGGGAGAGTAAGGGGGCAAAGAAGAAAAAAGGGGTGAGACTCTGCCTGTCTTCCATTTAAACCTCTGCCCCCCAAATCCTATGTGTTCCTAAAAATAGGTAGGAGGCCTTTTTCTCTCTGTCCAAACACTTCACTAGACTGGCGCATGACTTGTGTAGGGGCCTCCTCCTGCAGCCATAGGGACCTCCAAGGCACACGTGCGTTGTAAACTTCCCAGTTTGCAGGTGCTCTGTGCAAGCTTCCTCCTGCTGTGTCACAGCTGCACTGTTTTTCCTCACCTGGGAGTGGGGGAACCTATCACAGGCCAGCTGCATCCTCCATCTCAGCACCTCTGGTACTTCCTGGCCCCTCCCTGCTCCAGGGGCTTAGACGGCTGTCCTGCCTCACTTCGGGGTCCCTCCCCACTCCCCAGGGATCTCACCAGATCCTCTTGTAACAAGGTGGTGCTCCCGAAGTGGACATAGAAGCTTCTCAACCCATTCTCCCTATAACTCTTCCAGTTGGCTGTTCCTGGGTTTTATCCTTTATATTAAGCTGGTAATAATAAGCAAAACACATTTTTAGCTCTGTTAGACATTCTAGTAATTTATCAAATCTGTGGAGCCAGTAGTGGGAAACTGCAGTTTTTAGAGGTGGTTTGTCAGAAGTTTGGGTGGCCCAGACTTGAGACTGGTGTTGAAATAACAGTTTTGTGGGACTGAGCTTTTAATCTGTGGGGTCTGCACTAACTCTGAATAGCTGGTATCAGAATTGGATTGAATTCTAGGATTGAATTCAGTTGGAGTGCTGAAAGTTGGAGGATTGGTTGGTGCAGGAAAAAAACATATTTGGTGTCAGAAATATCAGTGCAAGCAGTTCACATACTGAACATAAGACATTAATAGTTCACACACTTACCGGAAGCTTCTCAGAGAAGACAACTTCCAAGCATGATTTTAATGGCTGAAATAAGGAAGAGGAAGAGGATTGGATAGAAATTTTCAGGCATAGAGAACAGCAAGGGAAAGTATGGAACCTCCAGAAAGAACTGAACATTAAAGAATACCCAACTTCTTCTGCTGACGAATTAGGCAATTTGTAAGGGAAAATTGGTCAGTGGTGAAGCTGAAGATATAAAACTTCAATATTTTGACCTGGTGGAGGGACTTGTAGAGGGAATAAAAGTGTTTGCATTTAGATGCAGTGACACCTTGGTAGTCGTTGGCTTCAGGACTTGTCAAACCCTGTACTTGCTGCATTTTGATGAGAAAAAAAATGTTTCAGCATTCAGCACTTTCTTGGGACTCCCCGCACTTGCTAGAACTTGTGTGAGTCATGCTGCTGCCCATAAGAAAAAATGCTTCACCACTCATCATTTGCTTGGTACTCAGTTTCAGCACTCATCATGAGTTTCGGGATGAGTTAATGATGAGTTATCAAAGTACCGCTGTATTTATATGCCACTGGTGTCCTTGGTCAGAGCTTTTATAATGATGTGTGAGGTCAACATTTCAAGCAGTAAAAAGAAATATTGTAGACAGCATCATAACTGTTCTGATTTAACTAACCAAAATTTCAAGTCTATTGGGTAATTTATTCTGTTCTTTCATACATATATACATATAACTGACAAATACACATATATGTATCAATTCTTTATTTGTTTGTCTATCTTTGGGTATAATCCAATATAAACACTTTAATTATGCATGCTTCCCTAAAATATAAAAGATTTCCTCTTGAAGGGGTTTAGGATGAGGCATGATTTTATGTAAAATTCTAGGAATGGTTGCCAGGTTAACTACGTTGGGTGAGAGCTAACATTTGAATAACTTTGGACAGCCTCCTACTTGAAAATTTTGCAATACTCTTATTTTCTCCTAACTCTTGAGAGTCCTTCAATGTATCAAAGCAATTAAAGACATCTGGAAAAAAGTAAAAACTGTGCACCTCTTTCATGCCTTGTAATTAAACACTATTTAAAATTATCAAGAGTCCTCTAAAGTACCTGTAATTCGAGAGTGAGCAGCACAGTCATGTTCTGGTGTGCTGTAGGAATTTAAAATAGAGGGCATGAAGGGACCCCGTGTCTTACCCTAAGAAATACCTACCTTACTGATCACTCGCATGAAACACACAATCTCAGCACTGTCGGTGCTGATCAGCCCATCATCACCACCGTCTGCACGTGGGTGCGGGTTAATCACATGCTGGAATGAGACTATATTAGCTCCCTAACTCACAGAACACAGGGATCATGCTCTGAGATTCACAGCCCGAAGTTTTACGTAGGGAATACACTTTCTCCTGTTGACATGAACACATAGTTTAATGAATCAGTGAGACAGAATTCAAGATTACTTTGTGGTGTAAATTTTCTAAAGTTTTATAAGCATTCTTGAAGGGAAGAAATAGCTTTTCATACTTCATGCATGTATACGTTACACTTCTTTAAAATATTAAAGCACTTAGCTTCAACTAAGGAGCAGGAATGGAAAATGAATGCTTTTCCATTTTTATCACAATTCTCAGGTTAAATGGAGAACATTATTTCAGAAGGAATGTTTAAAAGACAGCTAGAAGGTAGAACCAAGCTAACTACATATGTTATATGCACACGACCATTGGCAAATGTAAACTCTGTATGTGGGCATTGGCCCCTCGTTAGTGACAATTAACATTGCATGACACGTGCAGCTCTGATTTCAACAAGACTGTATGTGCCGACAGTACTAATCAGTTACTTAAGGAATAAGTTGTAATCCCCGATGAGGAATATGGAACACACACCCTGACTCTTGATAGTCTCTGTTGTTTTTTGAAAAATTTAATTTCAAAATGGAATTTGATTAGCTTTGGTTATTGGCTACATAAAATTATAGCCATATTTCTTCTTTATCTGTTTCTTGTCAATTGGCAGCTATGTAATACCAAACTTATATATTTGTTATTACTGTTTTGCAATGGGAAATTATGAAAAGAAGACATGGTGCTAGATTTAAAGAATTAAAATGCCTGACAACTTAAATCATAATCCACTCATAGGAAATTGATGTAAAGATTAAGTGAATATAATGAATTTTGTAGACAGAAATATTAGCCTTTAATGAATTAGAATAAAATGAAGCGGTGAATCTTTTATGTCTTTTTACCTACTTACCTAGCTATCTGTCTATTCAGACTATATTAACAAAGATTTTAGAATTGGTTTTTATGCACAGACATACAGAGAATATTAACTATACATTGTCAGTTCCTACTCTATACACTAATTAGGCTATTTCATGCCTTAAACAAATATAAGTAAGGAGGTGCCAGAAAATATAGAATCTTACTCTGTGCTATATACATAAAACGTATCTCACTTTTATATTTAATTTGTAAAGCATCTAACAGTGATTGTTACAGGCCAGATGGCCAATACACATTTACTAAATTTTAATTTAATTTACTGGCCACAACTTGATAGAAATATTGTTTGGAACTATGACAAATGTTTCTTCTTCCTCTTTCAAGACTGAGTATAACTAGTAATCTCATGGATATGAGAGGAGAATAGATTCTAATATGTATTTATTTCAAAGTATAGCAAAATTTTATACAGGGTGGGGAAAAAGCAGGTTTACAGTTGTGAGTATGTGAAACACAGTTGATTCTTGTATTATTATTTATTAATTATTGTATTTTGCCCCAGCCTGTATAATGATTTATGATTAAAACCAAACAAAGCTGTGAATAAGAATACATTTGATTGTTTTTCTTGAGAATATAAGTGATACTTATATTAGTAAGCTTATTCATAATTCGAACAAAGGCATTCATGTTCCTTTCAATACTGGAAGTATTAAGAGAGAAGATTTATAAATGATACATTCAGTAACTCATATCAAGGTGAAAGTTATACTATTGAAAATATTTTATTCCTTACTCTTTATAGCTCAGCATCAGTCACATACTTGCTTTCATATTTGATCTCTTATGACAACCCATTCCTAGTAAAAACCATGAAATTTCTTTCCATGATAAATAGACTTAATGGCCATGGGCTCATGGATTGGTGAGTATTTTTATCTAAACCCTTTACTGGATTGTGTGTAGAAACACCGGGGTTCTCAGAAGTTAAATACAACTCTCATGATATTGGAATTTAGACACTAACACAATTATATTTACTATACCCAATTATTTACCTCATATTTACCTTCTTGCTATTTTAAAATCATTTTATAATCTATTTTATTCATGAGTTTACTACTTTACTCATACTAAATGTAAATGTTTTTCTGTTACTTTTCTTTGTTTTCAGGTAATGTAATTTTTCAGGTTTTCTTTGACATTTCATAATCAACTTGTGGTTTATAATGACAAAATTAGGGCCAAATTTAATACAAGGGTATATAATTTGTAAGACGTTTAAATGTTAAAATTTAGGATGTCACACAATCTATCAGACATATTTGGAATCAGGTTTGCCATTTGTCTTACTTACATGAGAAATGGTGAGTGCTGTAAACACATTTTATTCAGGGATATGAAAGTAGTGGCCTTATTCTGTACAAATTATGAATTTTTTCTTTAGCTTTATTATCATAGTAGTCATTCATTTGTATGTTTGGAAGCCACTACGATATTAGTATAATAATGTGCTACTCGTTCTGTAGCTGCTTTAATGCATAATTTTTGAACTAAGACCAGTGTATTGCTTGTAATTATGTTAAAATCCAAAGAACATATAATATATGCAACAAAACCTATATATTTGAAAATATATAATAAGCATTTGTGAATTCTGGGATATCATTTTACATATATAAGCACGCACATCCCTATATATACATATGTACATATAAATAATATATGTGTACATATATTACATATATATTAATATGCAATATACAGGGTGGGACAAAAGTAAGTTAAAAGTTTGAGTGTGCAAACCATATTTTATTCTGGTATTATTATATTATTTTCCATATGAACAACTGTAAACCTACTTTTGCTCCACCCTGTATTTTGAACCTACATTGTGTGTATCACAAAGGTAAAGAATGAAAAGGTTTATGTACATGATAGCATCAAACACACCACCCAGTTTCCATAGCAGTTCTTCACTAAAATTAAACATTAAATGTGATCTTTCATGATACCATCTCAGATTTTCCAATAGATTTTTATAATTTCCCTACTGGCTTTATTTATTTATTTAAAAAATATTTATTTAATTGTTGTTCAAGTACAGTTTTCTGTCTTTTACTCCCATCCCAGCCCACCCCCCCATTGTTCCCCACCTCCCTCCCATTTCCACCCCTTTTAGTTTTTGTCTATGTGTCCTTTATATTTGTTCCTGTAAATCCTTCCCCTTTTCCCCTGAAACTCCCTCCCCTCTCCCCTCTGGTCACTGTCAGCCTGGTTTTTATAATTATCCTATTTATATTCAATCTGAAATCTACCTGTTCACATAAGATAATTTTGATTAAGTCAACTTGAATCTAATTATTTGTACTTTGAGGATTCAAGTTTGTTTTTGAGCAGCTTGCTCTTGTTTTGAAAGCTGTTTTAAGTCTTTAGAAATTTCGTGTTCCTTACTTCTCGTTCACCTAGGCAAAGATATTGAGCAGCGTACTGGAAACATTAGTTGTGGAGCTCAATAGAAGTAGAAGTATTTGTTACGTATGTGATTATATGTGGTGGTGCTGTGTGTGGTTAAAACACTGGAATTTTTTTCTGGGCTGGGTATTTTATTATATACAGTACCATATCCATCCGACTCAATGAGGCAATCAGAACGATGATGATGCTGCCATTGAAGACAGGGCCTACCTGCTATCGGATGCTTAATAGGCAGCAGCTCTCGTGCAAAGTACTTTACATTCATGTATTGACTCTACAAATCCATGCACTAGAATATGCCCAGTGTGTACATGAAAGAAATGACGCTCATAAAACTGACTCCCCTCAAATGTTGCTTGGGTTATATGTGGAAAATACATCAATCAATACATAGATTTGTACACAGGGCTGTCTCCAAAACCTAAGTATTTAACTGTAATGCTACACTTACCTTAACATTAACAACATCAGGGAGATGACCATGAAGAAGATTTCACAAAAGAATGGTGAGGAGAATCAGCCTTCTGTGTTGCTGGTCTTCCTTGCAATGTGCTGGCTGGGTGTAGCTGGGCAGTGCTGCGTTCATCTCAACACCATCGGACTGGCTGCGTGCGAATGCATGTCTCTGTTTTTTGAGGGCTGTTTCCCATTATAGTAAATGTGGATCACAGGATCAGCCCACACCCCAGGGCAGAGCTCCAGCAGAGGCCTTCAATGGCTAAAAGGGGACTTTTTATCAGAGCCTGGGAAGGAAGGTAAAGGCTCCCTTTCAGGGGTACCCTGGGCAACGTAAACGTAGAAGCAGAGGGTAAGCACTGCATCTTAGAAGTTCTTTTCCTCAGCATGCAGCCTGTGGACTGGCCCTTTCCTGCCCTAAGTAAGGCAGCTACCCCAGCAGATGCTTCTCAGTCCCACACTAACCTCATCCCAGATCACTACAGCAGATCAAAGCAGCAACGCCTTGGTTCTCACTGCAACTCTGCACGATGACCAAATGGCAGGGCCCCCATTTCTGTAGAAATTTATCCTGACAACTCGCCAACCATACATTTCAGGGGGAGTTTGTGTTGATAAAAATGGCAGGAACAGTGAACTGAGAGCTTTGGAATGACAAAAGGTACACTAAAATCCATTCAGAAATTAGTATGTGTGCTTCTATATGACACCAATTTTAAATATTCAGGACTTCTGCGACCTCTGAAGACATTTGCTTTGAAGTAGTCCCTGTACACTCCCTGATCAAGAAAAGCATCTGCACAGAGATGCTTATAAACTATCAGAAGGGCAGCATGTGTGGATAATTTCCCTGATGGTTGAAAAGCACCCTTTTCCTCTGCAGATACATAACTCAGTAACAGCAGAACACCATCTCCTTGATGGGCAGAAAAGAAAGAACCACGCCCCACAAATAAAACTCACATGCCCATGAGAAAAGGAGATCCTAGTAGAAAATCATAGGCATAATCTAATTCACATGGTGATGTGTTTGAGCAGAATCACTCAAGTCTGAGCAAGAACAGAAGGAAGGTGAGGCTCCTGGCACCCTCTCCTGAGGTCTGAAAAGCACAGATGCTCAGAGCACCAGAAGTAGCCTTGTTGACTTGGGCCTCCTGCATCCCTTGATGTCCAGAATCCTTTTGGGGCAGCATTTCCTAAGGACCTCATTAGAGTGCTTTTCAGGCACTCGAAGGGTAAAGATGAAAAACAGTTTCCTCTCTCAAGAAACTCATGACCGTGTGGCTAGAAAGACACTGAAGAAGGAAAATACCCCTGGCGAGGGCCATCACAGACATTTCTGCATGGAATCAGACATCAGGGGAAAATGACATTGAAGATGGGCCCTGAAGGTGTTGGCTGGAAGAAATGGTTTGTGGAGAAAAGAACTGCATTCTTCAAAGCTCCTAGCAAACCTGTAAAGCCTCATGATGGCTGGAATACAGAACAGAGTCACTGAGGCAACCAGGACTTTCCAGCTCCCTCTGTAGATTCCCAGCATCCTCTCAGGAGTGGCAATCGCCAACACCTGGTCTGCATCTCCGCCTGGAGCAGGAGTCCTCAGCTTCCTGCATAATACTTAGTATTAACCTCTTTTGAAAATGCATCACCAAACAGACCTTTAAAGCACAGTTGATCGTTCCTGAGGACGTGCCCTTTTCCTGGGGTCAGACTGCAGCTCTGGAAGGATGATTTTTACGGTTTTCTTCTGAATGTTAAATCAGAAAACACTGGAACATAATATGGAACCACACTAAATAAACTTGTAGGTTGCAAAGTGGGAAAACATAGTAAAACGGAATCGAAGAAATGGCCAACATTGGGAATACTGGAGATAGAAGTCAAATTTGAGAAGCAATTTTCATATACTAAAAGTACCAAGACAAATGAGATTTCACAAAGAAGGATTTCCAAATCTTCTTCACAAAGAAGATTTCCAAATTTCTTCTTGAGGTAAAAAATATAGGTGCTAGGAAGGGGTCATTAAATTTAGCAATGGGGATATAAGAAATTTTAGTCACTGCAGAACAAATTAGAAAGCAGAGTTTGGATGATAGTACAATAAAAGGTATTCGAAGAACATAAGATAGTAAATTTACTCTAGTGTGTTTACTTGGACTGCATTGTGTCACAGTTCTATAGTAACAGTCAAACCATGAACAATAATACCTTAGTGTCATAGATTATATGGAGTTCTTTTAATGTGTTGTTTCACCTACACAGACACCCTATGAGCTATGTACTATACCCTTTATTTCATCTATGTAAAAACTGAAATGGTTTTAGGAACTTACCCAACAATTAACAGCAAGGTTACCCAACAATTAACAGCAAGAAATGCTGGAGATAGAACATGAATTCATGTACATAGTCTGAATGTAGTGTCTTTACCTATGGATGCTAAACTCAGCCTTCTTCCAGCATCCCAAATCTCTTCCAAACCACCAGATTCTCTAATTTATTAGAAATTTGAGTTGTGAAAAGTACTGATTCCACCATTATATATAGATATTCACACACACACACACACACACACACACAGCTCTTTCTTCCAGATTTTTCCAAGTAAGTTAATATAAGAGGCTTCCCTAGTTAGTAGTGCCTTTGGTATTTATGTCCACTGAGTAAAAAGGGTTCCAGGAACAATTCTGAAAATACTGAGCTTGTCTTTATATACTACACTTCTCCCAAATTTAAAAAAAATGACTTTCTGTACTGTCACAAACCCTCGGATTTTCTATTACCTGCTTGGAATTTTCTCAGTGTTTTTCCTTGTCTTTCTTTCTTTTTTTCATAATGCTCTTTGTTGTCCATGTATCTTTGTTCTTAAGTGTTTATGCTGTTACAGTTGTGCCAATTTCCCCTCCTCATACCCTTCTGCTCAGCCCACCCCTCACTCCCATAGTTAACTCCTGCACTATTTTCCATACATGTTCATACATGAATGATGAACATGTCCTTCATACATGTTCTTTGACTTATCCCTTCACCCTCTTTCAAAGAGTCCCCACCTCCACACTCCCCTCTTACCACTGTCCGTTTGTTCCATGTTTCTATGCCTCTGTTTGTGTTTTGCTCATTAGGTCATTTTTTTCCTTAGATTTCTCTTATAAGTGAGATCATACGGTACTTGTCTTTCACCCCCTGGCTTATTTCACTTCGCATAGTAACCTCTAAATCTACTCATGCTGTTGCAAAAGGTAGAAGTTCCTCCTTTTTTCTGCTGCATAGTATTTCATTGTGTAAATGTAGCACCATTTTTAATCCACTTGTCTACATGTTTTTAATTCTACACTGGAGTATTTTGAATGTGTGTCACTATAAAAAAGGTCTCAAACTTCTTAAATATCTTGCATTGCCTTGAGACATTTTGATGATTATTTATCATTACTGTTTCAAAATACAAAGATCTGTTGAGGATGTAATTCTAACCAAATAATTGGTCTCTCCTCACTCTATATTTTAATGTGAACAAATTATAGGCAAGTGGATATCTGCCAAAGACTTTTCTTGTGCTTGCCTTTAATTATTTTGATGCTCCCTTTGCTCATCTTTCTCCACATAAAGATACTGGGATTGTTTACCAATTTATAGAAGCAAATCAAATGCGTATTTTTACTAATGTTCAGCCTTCTAAAGAACCTACCTACCTGCAAGACGTTAAAAGAAAAATTAAATTAAAGTGTATCTAGGTATATTTGTTAGGTAATTATTTTATCACATTTTCAATTATTCTTCTGCATCTCACTGGGCTATCAAAGCAGATATGTAAGGGCAACAAGGGGCCTAACGGGTAACGTGCAGGCAGACCTCCCACTAAGATGGTAGTGTTCTGGGTTGTCCTTGAAGGCCAGAACTTTCAACACAGAGAGACAACCCTGACAAACTTTGTGAGCTAAAGTTCAAATCTCAACAATTATAAACCAACTTGCCTCTTCAGTTTTAATCAGCTTCTCCTACTTTCTTATTCAAGAACCAAGTGATAGACACATACCTTCCGACAAAGCCCGTACCCATCATACAAGGGTGGTACTGACACAGTGCAAGTACCAAGCATTCGGACCGCGGGATATCTTGGTCATAAAAAGCAGGCACATTTTACACACAAGAATTATAGGAATTAGAAAGAAAAGTGAATTCTAATAAATATCTAGAGGATACAGAAAGGAGATACTCCTACAAATTATTGACGACTATCAAGAGAATAGCTTGCTTAGCATTGCAAATCCAACATCCTGGAGGTAAAAACACCCAACTGTTTTTCTAGAGTGCTGGTGGGATATATAGACCCCATAATTTGGATCTAATAAAACCCAACACTTCAGAAAATTTGGCTCATACAAACTCAAAAGAAAAAGGTAGACATTAAATGATAAATAGCCAAGGACTAGATATGGACACTAAAGGAAATAAGCCACAGTTTATTGTAGACACAAGTTATAGAAACATGTATAATGGCCAAGAAGATATGTGAAACCAAAATGAAATAAAATAAGAAAAGAAACCTTCCATCCCAAGATTTTATGTCTTTTCCAAGCTCTCTCAAAGTTATTTGCCTCATAGAAAAGACTGTATTTGTGATTAATCACGTCAGAATGATAGTTTTGATGGTTATTACTGTAAACAGCTTTAAGATCCAATTTGACCACTCTAAATTTGTAGAATTTGCAAAGGGATTTATTGTTTGTTTTTCAAATCCTCTTTTTCTGGTAAATAATATTGTAATTATTTACATAAATAAGTGTAAACATATGAATATATTATTCTATAAATATATAGATCAATTCCATTTGTTTTCCAAGAAAAAAACAAGACAATTTGATATCTAAAAAGCAATTAATAAGGTCCCTTATACACATGGTAATTTTCTCAATTGAGAATACAAAAATCAGTTTCAGAAGCTATGTAAAATATTCACCTACCAAGACACTACATTATAATGAGAAGATACTCGTGAATACAAAACTGAGTGAATAAACGTAAGCAAAGAAGTACCAGTCAGACTCAGGCAGCAAAGAAATTGGCCACTCAAACTTCTGAGAAAAGTGTAACAAAAACCAAACAAATAAACAAAAAACCACACACCTATTCCAAAAAGAAGGTACAACATTACAAAGCCAGTGACAAAAGGAAGTTGTTGACACCCATAGGTATGGCATCACAAGGCAAGGAGCAGCCTCTGAACCCAGACGGGTCGCCGTCCAGGTTGGGCAGCCCGACAGAGCCGTTGTGCACACTGGTGTGGTGCAGCCTAGTCACAGAAACCCAGTGAAAGGAGTCTGGGTAATAAATAATCTTATTTTTGTGAAAAGTTGACATAGGTGGAGCCATTTTAAAAGAGAACTAGGGAGACATTCCAGAGGGACTGCCATGCATATCTTGCTTCTTGTAACTTTGCAATGTCTGAACTGGGCAATATAACCTTTGGACTGGACCAAAGCAGCATTGTATTCCAAAGAGCTGTTCGTAAAGCTAACAGGAAAGCAGACATCCTGACTACAAAGCTGAAAATTAAAGACGTTGTTTAGCATTAGCACCACTGTTTATGACTAGAAAATAATTTAGCTTATTTGCACCTATAGAAATTCCTTCCTTGGCTTATTAATACCTACAGAACTTCTTTTCTATTTATGTGATTATTCCCCATCCCTTTTTAAAATGTCTCATGCCTTCACCTCCTTATTGAATTTCTGGCTGAATTGAGTCAGTGCTTGCCAAATAGCTATTCTTTCATTTTTTTTTAAATCTCAGATGAATGTTTGCTTCCTTTCACTTTGGCCTTTTATTGTTTAAATAAACAGTTTCTTCTCACCTTCCACTCTTCTGCTTGTGCCTTCAACAGGGAAACTGCATTGGACGGCAGAGGCCAGGGAAGCCACCCAGGGCACGCGTCAGAGCTGAGAAGTGTAGGAAGTAGGTATGAGGAGAAAACAAAGAAAGGCATTTAGTATCTAGGTAAATGCATTTTCAATAGAAGTTTGCTCTTCCACATATCACCCACAAGAGTATATTAAAAAGTCTTTAATAAAAAACTTTCTCTGAACCACTGATAATGCTTAGTTCTTAGAAATCAGATTAGATGGGGGAAGAAAGGACTTCAACATTATGGGGTTTTCAGGCAAAGGAGGGGTGAGGCAGGGGCATGAAAGTAGTTTTTAATTTTTTAAAGTATTTTCTATTTTTACTAAATGTTCCTTGAACATTTTACTAAATGTTCCACATATGTCCCTTGTGTTATTTCAAACACAAAGTATGAAATAAAAGTTGACATTTAATGAAATGTTAAGGTTGTGTCCAAATTGATGTTTTATAATTCAATTCAGCTTCAACATAGTAGAATAAATCATCACCATATTTATCACGTGGCAAATATAGATGTATATATGATAAATATATACATAATTTATATATATATATATCCATGGCTTTTAAAAACCATTCATACATAAATAATTCATAGCATATATTATATTCATAAAAAGAAAGGAGTTATTTAAAAGAAGGGGAAGTCACATTACATTCTTCCTATATGCTAAGGCATTTATTAAATGCTATGACATAAATTATCTTAATACAGAAACTAATAATCTTGGAAGGTAGGTACTTTCTCCAATAATATAAATAAAAATTAAATTAAAAAATTTGAAAGAATTTTTAACATAGTAAGGAAAATAGTGTTTCTTAGTTAAGTTCTATTTTACATATATTTCTTTGAGGACTTATTATTTAAAAACTGTGTTTCTAGACTGGGAATATGTAATGACTTCTAGTAAGACCACATATAATGATTTTTAGCCAATTTTTTTTTACTTTTAATAAGTAAACTTCTTGAAACAAATGCACAGAGACAGTAAAATATCAGAACATTATCACTGATGTAATACAAATAGATTTGGGGGAAAACAACATTTTTGTGAAATCATGTTGGTCAACTGACTAATTGAAAAATTATTTTGGAAAGTAGATTGGAGAATTGTGTTTGCAGGAGTTTGTAGTATATAGATAATGATGATGAAAACAGGTAATGTGAAAAATTTGTGTGACTTTTTAGAAAATTTTCTGCAGATGAGTGCTTTTTAGAAAATTTTCTATATCCTACAGATGAGTGCATTAAAAGGAGCGAAAGCATTTGATCTTAAAGAGTCTGTATTATCTAAATATTGTACATTCATATTATTTTTTAATTTTTATTTGGGTGCTTCATAGACAACAGAATTGAGTTCATTTTAGAAAACATTATCTGCAGTGATTTTTAACTTATGGCCAGAGAACCCACATTAGAGTAAGGATGAATTTTAGGAAGACCACCAGTAACTTATAAGAGTACAAAATCCGTGTATGTAGTGTGTAGATGTGTGATTGTAAGATTATGTGCATTTTCCTAGGGAGGTTTTTCATAATTATTAGAACATATTTTAATGTAAGCTTTGGGTGTTTTTTTGTATGCAAATGAATGACTAAAATTTTGATTGCCAAAGCGTCCATTTCAGATAGCTACGTCCAATAAACACCTTGTCAGCCACTGACTATCATATAAGGAGCCAGGCTCACCGCCCCCTAACCCCAGGCTGTTCAGGTTACTGACCACTTGTTTTTTCTCTTGTTGTGCTTTAAATTCCTGCAGTTTTCATGTTTTAAGTCACATTTTTATTGGGGTGTTCACCAATAAAGAATAAATCTGTTCTTAATTTCAATGTCTAGAACAGACAGTAACCAGAGAGGAGGTGGGAGAGGATAATGGTGGGGGAAGGGAGAAGGGTTTGCAGGAACAAGTATAAAGGACACATGGACAAAACCAAGGTGGGGTGGGATCAGGGGTGGGAGGTGGGAATGGCTGGGAAAATGGAGACAACTGTACTTGAACAACAATAAAAAAAAGGGAATAAATCTAGCAAACCTAGGCCCCCACTCTGGACCCTAATAAGACCAGGGCCCCAAGCTCATGGACTCCCAACTTCTGTCATTGCCCGCCAGCTACCTGTGTGGCCCTAGGTGTGTAGCATAATGATTATGTCCTTTTCAAAACTTCATAATAATTATCACTGAGGGTGTCCTGCAATAGTAATAAGAACCACGAGGGCTTGTTTAGCCACATCATTAGTATCAACAGGCTGCTCTCAATTTTTGGAATATATGTTAAAAACAGCTACCTGATTCTGCTGCCTTTGTATTTTAAAATATTTAGAAATGAAAGAAAAGAAATGATTTATGGCAATATCTCAGGCTGAAGCTCAAGAGTCATTAAATATCATTAGATTGCTAAAAGTCTGAAGATAGCACAATCCAGGAGATCAGGGACCAAATCCACAGCCTGACTCACCTCTGGGGTTACTGCTTCAGCAAAGAGAATATCTGGAAATGAATGATACTGTGAAACAGAATCATCATTCTGTTATTCATAATTAATACATTATGTGATTTGAAAATTGTTGGCGACTGGTGACAGTTTGAATTTTAAATCCATCCATAGTGCACATTTCCTTAAAACATTTCAAAATTTTGATAAATCAAATGTAGGAAAGAAAACAAAACAAAAGCCCTGTTTTTATATTTTGGGTTTCTTCATAAAATATATATCGTAAAATACGATGTTCTGTAAATGAAAAAAATTTACACCTATAGATCTTTAATCCAATTGGTATTATTTTAATGTATAGAATTTAGGGACTTGGTGTCAGGAAATTATACAAAATCATCTCAGGTGAATTTTTTCCATGCTATCTGTGGTGTTATTTTATTCTGCTTTGGTAACACATTCATTTTTTTTGAGGGGGAGTGAAGCAGTTTAATGTCCAAGTTAATACTGGAAGAATTAACACACCCCAGAGCATCCTGTCCTTACCAAGGCTCAGCACAAATTTTCCTTATTAAAGGATCATGCATTGAAAAATTGGCCCTAGCTTCCTTGCCACTGTTCACTGTTATGAATTATGCCCCACATTATTTTTTAACTAATGCATCTGTTTCCCAGGGCTGGCATGACAAATCACTAATAAATTAGTGACTTAAATTAACAGGAATTTATTCTCTGAGAATGCTGGAAGATAGAAGTCTGAAATCAAGATGTCAGCAAATTTGCTTCATTCTGGAGACTCTGCAGGAGGGTCTGTTCTGTGACACTCGGCTACTTTCTGGCGATTCAGGCAGTTCTGGCAGTTCTGGCATTTTTTCACTCAGAGCTGCATCAGTCTACTCTGTGTCTTCATTGTCACAGGCTTTCTTTCTTGTGTGTCCTCTGCTCTTCTTGTAAGCACCACAGTCACTGGATTTACAGCTCACCATGATCCAGTAACTACTTCCTCAAAGACTCTATTTCCCAAAGGGTCAAATTCGGAGGTTCCAGGTGGATGTGAATTTTGAGGGGACACAATTTGATCATTTAATTTGATCAGTAATTAAATAGATTTATTCCTATCACTTGTGCAACTTAAAGAACAAAGAACAGGAACCCACTTATTTCCTTTCAGCATATCACTTTGTAGTGGAATTTTAACACACTCCTTTTAATTTGGTGCCATTTCTTTTTTATTTCCTTTCAAGTATAAGAACTCTGCTTTCCAAGCAAGCCAATTATTGCTATTAAATTCATCCTTCAGATAAACCCTAAAGTGACATAACTGATATATCCATGTTCTCTTCCTAGGAAGTTAATTGAGAAACTGTAGACACTTTGGAAGATATTTTGGGTAGAATAAGGCAGTGGATTTCAATACAAATTTGTAAGGAATATTTGAACGTGTATCAGGTTTTTGTCATCCATTAAAACAACCGCTATGTTCTGACAAGGTCTGCATCTATGATGTGTGAATTATCTTTGAATAATTTCTCAAGTGATTTTACCCACTTATTATTAAACGAGAGTACAGCACCTTACCTGATTCCTCATCAGTTCTCTCGCTGCTCTCATATGTCAATCAAGACAACATTAATTAATTTGACTATCAGCACAAAAAAAAATAAACTAATCTTCAGTTAATTTGAGATTTTGCTGTCCATGGGTGGCTGAAATTTCATTCAGAAGACACATCAGTGCTTTTTAACTTGAGAGGCAATTCAAAACACATGCTACAAAATTTCCTCACTTCTCCAAAGAATTCCCACTTCTTTCAGGAACAGATAATTATTCACAAGTTCTGAGTCTATAAATGGGAAAATATGACTGTGTTTACAACAGGGAAAGGATACAGTGGGTGTTTTCACAGCTCTGAGAGCTTCCCATACTCTTCTGTCCTGGCGTGAAGGAAGAGCATAATGAAGTAAGGCTTCCAGCTGTTCCAATTTCTCAGGACATCAATTAAGCCATGTATTTCTGAAATCTGTTTCTGCTCCTCAATTATGTGCATTTATTTGGATACACATTTATCTCCCTCTAAACCGCATTCCAATTATGCTGAGGAGGAAGATGAGAGCATGAAGTCTAAGCTTAAATCCCCTTGTCGGTTAAAAAATAAATAACAATTGCACCATTCATACTGCAACTTCTATAAGTGTTGCACTAATTTAACATTTTTATGAACCTCCAATTTTGCTAATGACACTTGTCATGTTTCCACTTAAGTGGCATCATATTTGAGATTTCTAATATGTATTGTACATAGAGAAAAGGTTTCAATGACATATTTATAATATAAAATATAAAGGTAAAATCAAATATAAAAGTGGTAATTAATTCTATACTTCAAATCTCATGAAATTATAGTTGTATATTAATAACTACAAGTGGCTTTGGGTCTGGTTACAGAATTTAATTTTTAAAACTATTTTTTTATTTATTTTTAGAGAGAGGGGAAGGGACGGAGAAAGAGTGGGAGAGAAACATCAATGTGTGGTTGCCTCTCATGTGTCCCCCTTTTCGGACCTGGCTTGCAACCCAGGCACGTGCCCTGACTGGGAATTGAACCGGTGACCCTTTGCTTCACAGGCCTGGGCTCAATCCACTGAGCTCCACCAGCCACGGCAGAATTTAATTTTTAATGTGAGAAAAAAATTGTTTTCAGAAATAATGTTCTTTCACATGAGGGTCAAACTAGCATAAATTATCTTATAGTCATGGTGTTTAACCTGTCATTCTAGACAATTCCAATAGTGATGGCAGAGTTCATATATTCAAATAAAGGTTGCATATAAGTCTCATGAAAACATAGGACTTGGAATTTTAGAAGGTACTCCTTTGACTGTAGAAAGCTCTTGTACAAAATATGATTGAAAAAATATTGCCTTAGTTTTTATACCCCATAGCAACCTGATTTTCAATTTTTTTCTCTCCAGCAGGTATCCAGCCATGTAATATGACAAATAGAGACATTCGTTGAAGAAGATACAGGACACAAGAAACAGTATACATAGGACAATGACACCTCAGTCCCCTTCAAAGTCAGCACCTTGGGATTCCACGCAAGTTTTCCCAATCACCACTCATCGATGGTCTGAAATCTCTTTACTTTCAAAGGTGATTTTAGGTTTGGGAAAAGCCAGAAGTCACAGGGCACCAAATCTAGGCTGTGGGAGGAGTTGAATCACTGGGGTGAGTTGATGTTTCACCAAAAAACTGCACAAGACATGATGCATGAGCAGAAAAGTTGTGATGAAGCTGCCAATCACCAGTTGCCCATTGCTGCAGATTTCTGAATCATTGAAATAGCTTCCATGGAGCAATGTCCAACCTTAATGCAAAATTTGATGCAGATTCATTGCTCTACTCAGTCATTTTGAATGTGACAGCCACAAAGCACACATAGTGACTGATTTGCATCTACCACTCCCGCTGACTGGTACAGTGAAGTTGTCACTGTTCACACATGAACATTCCAGCCTATTCTCCTTGGCTGCCTGGGTACATTGATGTCATGCAAACCATTCTCGTTATACTAATGATGGATAGATTATTTTCTGGATAGACCTCATATGTATACTACATAATGCTATATGTAATATGCAATATATACAAACTATATGTACATAGTATATTATATATATATACATACATATATATATATATGTCTGTACCATGTATATATATCTAGCAAATATATACTATACAAGGTCTTATGGCTTGCTTAACATTTAAATAACTTCTGGAATCTAGTTTGATGTCTTTCTCTCAACTTGGAAAATTATTGGCCATCATTTCTATTGATTCTACTCCATTTCTTCTTCTATGACATTAATTGTATGTATGTATTTCATACGTCCCTTATCTTCTTTTCTGTATTGTTTACCTTTTATAATCTTAATATTTAATCTAGATATTCTCTTCTTGATATATTTGAATTTCCTAAACTTATCCACTGCTGTAGATATCCACTGTTAAACTCATCATTGATCCTACACTTCATACTTTAGAATTAAGTTCTAGGACTTCTATTTAATTCTTTTTCATAGATTCAACATTGCCTATGATAGCCTTTACCTTTTCATCTGTCTTGTTGTAAATATTAATTATAGTTATTTTAAAGTTATTTTCTGGTTAATCTAGCATCAGGATTACCTTATTCTATTTCTTTTTTTTTTATTTTTGGCTTCTGGTAAATATATCTTATTTTTCAATATGCTTTAAAAAAGGCATTATGCTTTATTTAAAAATGTAGAGATTCTAGATAATGATTTCTTCTAATACATAGAAATTTTTTTCTTCCAGGCAGGTCTTAAATTATAAGGTGATCACCTTGACCCATTTGAGACAATTATTTCTGAGCTGTAGTGTTTTGGGGTCTCAGTGAAAGCCTTAAGTACTTAACACAGATTTTTTTTAAAAGATTTTATTTATTTATCTTTAGAGGGAAAGAGAAGGAGAGAAGGAGAGAAATATCAATGTATGGTTGCCTCTCATGAGTCCCCTGCCGGGAACTGGCCTGCAACCCAGGCATGTGCCCTGACTGGGAATTGAACCGCGATTGTGTGGTTCACAGGCCCGCACTCAATCCACTGAGCTACACCAGCCAGGGCTTACTAACTCCTTAACACAGATTTTTTTCATAGGCCCTAATTCTTTATTTCCAAAGCAGTGAAGGATGTAATATCTTACTCATGTAGAAGCTGATTTTTCTTGGCTCATGGCATACATGTGTAGCCAGGAATTGGAAAGTGTCTCAAAGGAAGTTTTCATACAAAATACTTTTGCTTACTTCTCTGAGCCTTCTTTTTTTGGGTGGGGGCTGCTTGGTCCTTCAAACCCTTCAATTGTGGTAACCAGGAACTCTCAAATTTATCTTCCCAGCACAGTAACACAGTTGTAAACAACTGTCATTTTAAAAATTCACTCAGTTTTTAATTGTTCCTGTTGGTACAGTCAATCTTATTCCAGCTATATACATAGTCAATGGTGGGGTTTCGATTTTTGTTTTAAAAATAACTTTTGTTTAACATATGGAAAATAATCAACAACAAAGAAAAGGGTAAAAACAAACGGAGAAGTTGGAAGGCCACCGAAGGATATAAAGATGGCACTAGGGAGTGTCACACTTAGAAGAGAGTGAGAGAGTTTGAAAAGTTGAGGAATATAGGAAGAAAGATGGACAGAGGTAGAATGTGAGATTATATTAATAAAATTTTTGCCTATTATGTTTACATGATTGCTTATTTATTTTGGAGGTGTTTTTTTATTGTAGTTGATGGAAGCAGTGGCTAAGATAGGAGAAATGGCAGGAGCAACCAATTTGGAAAACAATTAACATTTACGTATTCATGTTAAATTCAAAGTGCCTATTATTTGTGGTCATAAAGATGTCCCACAGATATTTAGATGTTTGAGTTTTAGACCCAGAGAAGTGATCAGAGATTATAATATAATTCTGGGAGTTATCAGAACACATAAGTTTCTAAAAACATAACATGAAATCACCCCACTAGGTCTAGTTATAGAATAAGAGTGAGTCTAAACATGTGCCTTGGTGTAATCCAGTACCAAGAGGTTAGCAAAGAAAAAAAAAAACTAGCCAATATGACTAAAAATGAAAAGCTAGTGAGACAGGATGAACCCCTAGTTAAGAGGACAACACAGAAATCTTTATAAAGGAAGAGTTGTTTCATAGAAGAGTCTAAATTATGCTGAAAGAGATGAAGAAAGAGAGATATTTTGGGTCATTTTGTTCTGTTTCCATTTTTATCAAGCTTGTTTTAAATTTGTATATCAATTTATAGAGAATTGATACTCTGGTATTGAAAACTTCAAATTGAGTGTCCTTGTTTCAAAACAGAATTTGTTTTTTCCCATTATTTCATATTTCATTTCATGTTCCCAATAGTCTTTTAAACTGTTATTTCTATACATACTTTATATTTCAACTTAACTATTTGCTTCTATTAAAAAGACTGTTATGTCTGTATCACTACAAATGAAACTGCAGACAGTTGATCTTGCAGGCCCTCCTATCCTGGAATTATGTTCCCAAACTCTCTAGTGTCTAAATTAGCAGTGGGTGAGCCAATTCAGTGACTAATCTGGAGAATCTCATTGGACTTATCACTCCACAGAAAGAGACATTTTCCTTGAAACATAGACTCAGTCCTTATATCTGTACACAAAACATCCTTGAAATATCACCTAATCTTAACAACTCTTCTACTTTTGATTCAGTGGAATTGAATTCAGTATCACTCCCCTGTTACAATATTATTGGGGTAAAACTGACTTTTATTTGTTCACATTTTCCAGTACATATATTTTCTTCTTTCACAGCTGCTATCCTGAACATGGGATGCTTACCCCTGGATTTGCTGTTATTTAAAAGAAAATTAATCTCAATTTTATTTCATTTACTGTTATTTGTAAAACTGAAAGTCCAGTCCTCAACTGATATATAATGATTCTCGAAGAAAGCCAGAAATATTAAAGTTGAATCACAGCTTATACCCATTTGAAGTTCAAGCCTCTTAGGCACATAAAGCTAAAGAAAGGAAAGAAAAAAAGAGAAACTGAGAATAATGTAATCTAAGTATTGAACTAAAAGATTGAAAATCAATCTTAATAAAAGTATAAATAAGAAAATAGTGGTAGTAGGGAAGATTAGGCTTTCTATAATAAAATTGATTCGTATTATCTCAAAATAATTGTTAAATTTATTTCTTGAGAAAATTAAATAACTCTTGTTTAGGTTTTTTTTTACTATAAATAAGAAAAAAAGACAATTTTTACCAAGTGTCATAAAATCTTTTTCAAGGATAAATATTGGAAAAAATGTAAAATATCAGTTAGCGATAATTTGCATGTTATATACGTATGCCTATTCAATAAAAGTTCAGAGAATTTATGTAGGAAAAATTCTAGTGCCCAACTGTTAGTCATTCAGAGTGGAAATGCTGAAAAGCAATACCATACCTAATTAAATTAGCTAAATAATGCTGTCTGGATTATCTAGCTGTTGTAATTTAATCAGAGCTGAATGAGATCATTGTTTAATTAAAATGGAAACTAATTAATTGCTCCAATTGTTGTTTATATGAAAGATGCAATTTCTTAACAAAGCTACTTTGATGAAATGAAGGGATTCCTTGGAAAATTGCCTTAGGACCAATGCTGTAAGTTGAAGACATTCACAATATAATCATCTCACTTTACATTAACATAATATTGAAGAGAAAATACTTCCTTTAAGTATCAGGCTTTCTAACTACGATATTTCTTAAAACAAGAAAGTTAAATCATTTCTTAAAATAACGTTTTGAAGGAGCAGAATAAGAATTAAAACAATTATAGAAGTTTGATTTGTAAAAAATTACCTCCTATACATTCTTTGACCCAAAACAAGGATTTCCACTTTTACTGACATTGCTCATAAATTTAAATATTGTTTTACTTTTACAAAATATTTCTCTTTTTGTTGACTTACTTCCTATCTGACTTACCTGATTTCTGTTCCACTACTCTCTCCTGATTTTTTTCCACGAACACTGCTTTGGGTAGGCATTTCTCATCTTAATCCACTCATGGTATGCCATTTCCGATCACTTTTCAGTGACAAGTTACACCTGAGGGTGTGGACCAGCCCAGGGTCAGAGTGTGGGTGCATTCCTGACAATTGCAGCAGGGTGAACAAAGCCATGATGACGTTTGCTAGCACGGTTGGGAATCTACAAGTTGTTCTGGCTGAAAGGAAGCCTAGATTTAGAAACAAAAGTTCTGTCTTAGAGCCTTCTTTTTCCTCTCAATAGGGTGAAGCAATTGATACTATTCCCATGTCCAGAAAGGAAAATGTACATTCTGTTCTCTATTTTTCTTGTCCACATCTCATTATCATTAAGCTTCTGTGCTCTCTGCTCCCATATGCCTTTCCACACCCTGGGGGTGATAAGGCAACCAAGAGAAATGTGACTCAAGACAGAATTTTTAAAATTCTTTTGCATGTGAGCACTCTAGTCCTGGATACGCTGGTACAAACAGGATATTCTTCTAAAGCTTAGCTCATCAAAGCATCAGTAACCATAGCATGGATGAGAAAAATGGGGATTTTGACTCATGCTTGGACTATCTTTACATAATCATTCTTCCTCTACCTAAAGATAGGGGAAAGCTGAAAATTATTTTTGGCAAAGTGTCAGCCTGTCCAAGTAAGAAGAAAAATTTTAATAAAAAGAAAAACATTCAAAAATAATATAAAATACCAACATTCTCAAGGGAGAGGATGGCTTAGGATGTAAAATTTTTTCCACCATGGTATTTATTTAAGATGCTGAGTATATGTATGGCCCAAGGAGAAGGAAGAAATATACTGATGTCAGAGTCCTAAGAAGGCATTTGCCCTTAATTCACAGGCAGTCTTGGGGCTCTCAGAACCCTTTCAGAGACTCAGCAGCTTCTCGTGTGGGTTCATATTGTAGCTGCCTGAGGGATAGAGGAAGTGCAGCTAAAACATACAGCTAAAAATACACTGGATGATGACAAAACTCATAAATTGGCTACGAAAGAACCAGCTTGATTGTCACCACTGGAGGAACCCATCCCCTCCCCCTGACCCTGCTCAGACAGCTGAAGTGCCTGATGCTGGGCACACTATGCTAAGTTGCAGGGATGGGGCGCCACTCTGCCACTGGGGCAAGCAGCCTAGAGGATATTCCGATAGCGGCATCTCGGCCACAAAACTGCCCGGCCCACAGTCTTCAGGGACCTGGTGAAAACCACAAGCAGCAGGGTGCCTCCTCTCCGAGTGGGAGCCGAGTTTGGTCCCAGCTGCAGCAGAGTGGTGCAGAGTCAGGGGGGCTTCCCCACCAGCTGGGATAGTGGCCAGGGAGGTTCTTACACTGAGCCGCTGAAAGCTGGATATGTGTGGGCAGGGCCCAAGTGCATGGAAAGTTGGAAAGGTGAATGGATGGGGTCCTATCACAATGAAAACGGGGATGGTGATTTGATAGGGTGTCCCTTGGCCAGCTGGCCAAAAGTTAGAAAGGTAATTGGATGAGGAGAAAAAACAGCCCTTCCAGTTCAAACTGGGTAAGGGACAAAGGGCACGCAGGCAAACATGTCTGAAAGTCAGATGGTGGCAGGGAAAAGTGTTGACCAAAGGGGCCTGTCAATCTAGACTGGGAAAAGAAGAGACTGGCTGGGATGTGTACCCACCTGAAGTACATGGATATTTAGAAAGTTAATTGGTCTTCTGAGAAAGAACCAGTTTCCTTCTATACCCCAAACAGATATAGCCTCAGGGGAATAAAGAAATGTATTCCCCTTTGCTCAATGTTGGCTCATTGGGACTGCTCTCTCTTGCTCGTCACTTACTACTTAGGAACCTGCATTCAGATGGGGCACTGGTCTGTCCTCTGTATGACCACATGACCTTAACAGTCATGAAGCCCAAAGCTGCCAGGAGGTAGTCTCTGTTTCACCGATGTGGTGAGCATTCACCAGTGTGTTCATAGAATCTCCTGTCTGGGAGCAGGCAACCTTGAAGCCCTGGAAGCACATGCCCCTGGCTTCCCTGGCTCCACACACAGCCTCCATGAGGGAGCCTGAAGTCAGACAGTAGCTGGGAATGAGCAGAGCTACCTGGATGACCCATTAGCAGCTGCCTTGAACTCAGAGGTCAGTCCTTTAAAATGGAGCAGGAACTCTGTGCACTTTATTCTGATCCTGCTGAAGATGGTGGGGTTTTGTCTGGATTTTGTGGGGGGAAATGGACTTTGAGATGGTGAGTGCCGCTTTCTCCAAAGAGGCACGGCATCCAAATAAACCTTTTTTCTTTAGCATCAACACCCGCCTCACAAGTTTGGCTTTTGTGGCAACAAGCTTCTGAACCCCCTTTATTTGTTTAGTAACATAACCACATTTCTGACAATCGCTTTGAGATCTTGGACACTTATAGTAGTTACATAAGGACTTCAAGTGAAGATGGAGGCATAGGTAAACAAGGCACGCCTCCTCACATAACCATATAAAAATTACAACTAAACTATAGAACAACTGTGATTCAGGACTGTCGGATTGAGTTGAATGTAAGCCCAACAACTGCAGAACTAAAGAAACCACATCCATCCAGACTAGTAGGGTCACGGAGATGTGGAGAAATGGAATGGGCTGTTTCCATCACCAGGTCGTCCAGCCCAGGGTTCCAGTACCAGGAAGGTGAGACCCCATAACTTCTGGTTGTAAAAACCAATGGGATCTGAGTTGGTGAAAGGAACTACTAGATTCACAAGAAGTGCCTCTTAAAGGGTCCTCACACAGACTTACTTCCTCTGAGCTCCAGCAGCAGACTAGCAGCTTGAAAGGCACAATTGGGTACAGGGAAGCGCTGAAGTGTCTGGCATCAGGGCAAGAGCTAGGGACAACTTTCTCCTGGATAGAAAAGTGAGCAGAGGCCATTGTTCCATTTTTGCCCCCCTCCCACCCCCTTAGAGAGTTACAGAGCTGGCAGGCAGGGACCAGATCTGAGACTCCCTCAACCTGGCTCATATGGTGCTCCATACTGGGGAATCCTTAAGGCTCTGCCCCACCCAACTTATAGCCCACCCAAGCTAACAGTGGCTTGTTCACATGAATGGCTGGTCTCAGCCCAGGCTTCACATCTTCCTAAATCCTCTCAAACAAGCAACAACCTGCCTCAGTTGTTTGAGAGCCCCAGGCCTTGTGCCTCTGGCTAAGCAGCCCCAGGCCTGTCACTAGCAGCCGCCAACACTGGATCTGTTAGGCTTCGTCTAGGAATCTCAAAGGCCAGCATAATCAGCAGCCATCTACAGATTGTTTTGTAGCTCATGCTGGGTGGCCCCAAGATAAATACAGGTGGTGGCTGACTGTGGCCTGCATAACCTGGGAAACCCCAGAGACTGTGCACCCAGTGTACATCTACAGATCACCTCAGAACACCACCACCCTACATAAAAATGATCCAGTCAGATATGAAGGAGACACTAATTGAAATAAAGAACAATTTACAGGGAATCAACACCGGAGTGGATGAAGCCAAGAATCAAATCAATGTTTTGGAACATAAGGAAGAAAAAGTCAACCAATCAATACAGCAAGAAAAAAAAACCCTCAAAATATCAAGGACACTGTAAGGAGCCTCTGGGAACTTCAAGCATACCAGCATTCAGGGGTATACCAGAATGGGGTGCCAGAAGGAGAAAAGAAAGAAGAAGAAGTTGGAAATCTATTTGAAAAAATAGTGAAAGAAAAATTCTCTAATTCTGTGAAGGAAATAGACATAGAAATCCAGGACCCACAAAATCCCAAACAAGATGGATGCAATGAGGCCCACTCCCAAACATACCATAATTAAAATGTTGAAGGTTAAAGATAAAGAAAAAATCTTGAAAGCAGCAAGAGAAAAGAAGTTAGTTACCTACAGGGGAGTTCCCATAAGATAGTCATCTGATTTCTCTATAGAAACTTTGCAGAGCAGAAGGGATTGGCAAGAAATATCCAAAGTCATGAAATGCAAGGACCTACAGCTAAGTTGCTCTACCCAGCAAAGCTATCATTCCGATCGAAGGGCAGATAAAGAGCTTCCCAGACAAGGAAAAAAACTAAAGGAATTCATCATCGCCAAAGCATTATTTTATGAAACGTTAAAGGGACTTATTTAAGAAAAAGAACATCAAAACCATGAACAAAAAAATGGCAGAAAACACATACTTATAAACAATTGTACCTAAGAGACAAACTAAGCAAACAAGAAGAAGAGAGACGGAATGATGGATACAGAGACTGTTTTGATGGTTGCCAGGAGGGGGATGTGGGAGAATGGGTGAAGAGGTGAGGGGATTTAGAAGTACAAAGAGGTACTTACAGAATAGCCCTCGGGATGTAAAGTACAGTACAGGAAATGGAGTAGGAAAAGAATTTATATGCATGACCCATGGGCATGAACAAAAGGGTGGGCATAAGGGGAAAATCGGGACAACTATGACAGCTTAACCAATAAAATATAATTTAAAGGAAAAAATTAGAATACTTCCTCCTCTTGAAATGAAAGGGATAATCATTTCAGAACGCACAGAAGGTTTGTGTGTGCTCTAATACTGCACATACAAGTTTAGTAGCTGGGAATAAAGAGGCAAATATATTCATCCCTGCTTCCAAAAGTCCTTGTAGTAATGAAAGAACAGTGAGCAAGAAAGGTCTTCCTTGATGTTACTGTAAATAGACTTTATATATTGTTATATGGGTATACATTCAGTGAAAAAAATAAGAATACAAAGGCAATTATAAAAAGTCCCCCAAGAAATGCATTGCCCAGGTTTGGCCGGTGTGGCTCAGTTGGTTAAAAACAGAGAAGAGAAGTCAAGGAAAATATTATTTATAAAAATGCTTACATAGAAACTTATCATAATGAAAATGATACAGAAAGGATACAAAGGACACTTCTTTAAAATCATATTCACTCTAACAGAGCCTCAAAAAATGGCCTAATATTCCTTCCTCAATGTTCTCATCTAATTGAGGTTGTATGGTAATTCTTTTCTAAATGCATTACCCTGAGTGATATAACTGACAATGGTTCATAAACTTTGTGAATTTAGTAACCATAAATCACTACATATGCATATTCCTTACGATGAGTTCAGATAAAAGAGGAATCTAGCATAAGAAATCATATCTTTTAATAGTTATTTAATTATAAGGTACTGCTCACTCCCTTAACAAAGAAACCATGACATCCGATGGCACATTACTTGGAGCTTCAGCTGGGTATGGGCCACTGGTTGACAAATTGTCCTGACTTAGTGTGTGGTAACATTTATGTCTTCTGATATCTCTAAAAGCAGATAGTAGGAATAAACTTGAGCTTCTCATTTTGATGCTAGAAAATATACTGGAATAAAAGCTTGTGATGAGCAAAATAAATGTTTGGGGGAAAGATGTGTACTCCTTCCCTGAATCACACCTGCTGCTGCTGCTGCTGCTAGAGACTATTCAGCCTGAGCATAAACACCAGCAAGTAAGTCATCCTGCACATAAAACTGACTCAGAGGCTACAAGGCTTGTACCACTAGGGATTTTTCTAAGTCACTCCCCTATGTACAGGGCCCTGAATGACATAGTTATTTCACACCTACCTGTGGGGCTAACACGTACCAGTGACAACAGTGGAGGTAGGAGGATTGTACATCAAGTTTCTGCAACTTTAAGCAAAATGACCTATGACAAACCCAGTTTTACCATAGAGTGGTTGATATATACAAGAATTAAGTTGCTAGGGCATCTCATCAAAGTTACAGTGAAACGATGTTGAATGAAAGGATGCTATCCAAGCACCTGATGTAGATTAAAAAGTAATTTCTGCCCTGGCTGGGGTAGCTCAGTGGATTGAGCTCAGGCCTGCGAACCAAACAACCGCGGTTTGATTCCCAGTCAGGGCACATGCCTGGGTTGCAGGCCAGTTCCCAACAAGGGATGCACAAGAGGCAACCATACATTGATATTTCTCTCCCTCTCTCCTTTCCTTCCCCTCTAAAGATAAATAAATAAAATCTTTAAAAAAAAAGTCATTGTTATTCTACATAGGAAGTTTCACAGTTTTCTACCAACTGTACAGAAAAAGACATCACCAATATTAGTACTTCCCAATTTGCAGCCTCTCTGTTCATTTTTCACTGGTTAAAACCGGGTTGCTTCAGATTACAGAAATGCTAGAACACTTCAGATGCAGCCTGGGAGTTCTGTTTAAATAGAGACAGTTCATTGAGATTGGTAAACAACTTCCTGCTTAGTAAATATCATTAAATAATTTACATAAGCAAAACTTGCTCAAAAATAGATTCTATACTCAGCAGTACTTTGCATTTTCTTGAAGTCACATGTATTTCCTTACTAAAAAATTTCAAATGACACTGTAATTCTCTGCCATATACTTGGCACTAAAACTCAGTCCTTATATTCATTTTAAAGTCTGTAAAATCAGCTGCAACTTTGTTGCATAATGACTAAGACACCTGGTGAGACCTTCAATCCACCTCTAGTTCAAATACAATAGGTAGTTTTACTCCAGATAACCCTGAGGATTCGCTTGAGCAATTATCCTTGATAAGCAGATTTTTAATCAAGGAAATAGGTGTAGTTAATTATGCACACAAGCTGTGCTTTAAATTATTTGTATTAACTGTGTGCTTCACCTCCTAGAGCACAACCCAGGTGTAACACGGCAGTTCTTCCTTAAATGGTGCTTGCCGAGATTGCGGTTAGAGACAGACTTAACCCAATTAACAAACCCATTCTCATGTAAAAAGCGAAAAACTGCTGACAGTTGCAAAGATTCCCAGTAGTGATTTTTCTGTTGCTGGGTTCTTTAATTATATCCCTCCGCCACCACCAAAATGTTACACAAGCACTGAGATGTCACACGAGGCCAGCAAACACACAGTGAATTATATGCGAATGTGAAAATGCTACTTTCTGACGGAAATACTGTAACCTCACAAGGGCCCATGGTACATACTAAAGTTAGATAATCCCTTGATCATTTTTCTTTGTATTTTAACCCCTAAGTAGCTTATTCTTTTATTTTAAACATTAAGTTTGGTGTAGAGGGGGAAAAAGCTATAAAATAAAATAAATGGTGAGTAAAAATCTGAAATCCTTGGGAGTTTTCTAAATCTACCAGAATGAGTTTCATTGTCACTGCTGGATGCATGAGATAAGATTTATTCTTAATGAGATTAGTAGAGTAATTTTTTTAAACATAAATTGCATGTGATAGCTCACAACAGCAAGCATTACACCCCATTGCTAGAGCAATAATGAAATGCAAAACACAATAGTCTGTTTCCTCAAATTATGGTTTTTATGATGTTTTTCACAACTATTATCAGCTCAAGACAGGCTGGGAAATGAGACTCTTTGCTTTGTATTTTGTATGAAATACTACTTGTTTAGCCCGATTCTGTCACAGGTCCTTAAGAAAATGTAACTACACATGCTACATTTTTTAAGATTTAAAATTTTGAATTTAATATCTGGAAAATATGTTTGAGAGAGACCTCCAGAAAGCTGAAAGTGAAGGTTATAGCATTGCTTTTGTGCTTCTATAATCCTCCTCTCTTTCTTGACCATCTTCCATGGGAGGGAAAAGGGAATTATGAAGTACACCTTTTTTAAAATTTCACTTTATGTTTACTCACTAACTAATATGAACATCCTGGGTATATTTATTTTCATATAAACTATGTGGATTTTATTTTTCTGTGCAGACGATTGTGAATTCTCCTCAGGGTGTATATTACATTTTCTTGGAAATGTCAATATCAGGGTCCAAATAGTCAAAATAACAGAAACACTGGGAGATATTTTGTGAGATGTTAAACACAGGAAAGATAGGAGGCATAAATAGTTTTAGATACACAGATAAGTCATAGATTATTATATGCATATGACTATACATGACATATTATATAGATTGTAACTATGTATATGTAAAGTTTATTATACTTAAATACATAGGTAATCATTTATATGCAATTTTATAATAGAATATGATATCTAAGTTAAGACTGATGAATTTTAGTCTGTTAAAAAAACAATATTTGGTCAAAAAACAGGTAAACGATTTCTCTTTTGTTTCTTTGATCTACTGGCTCGTAATTACACAAAAGCTAAAATCAGATGAAAACATGGGTAACTCTCAAAATCATCAGGCTGAATGAGAAAAAAGCCAGAGGCAGGAGAATGAGTGCATACTATATATTTCCATTTATATAAAAAATTAAAAATACAAACTATTATTTAGGGACAGAAACAAAATTAGTTGTCTCTGTGATGGGTGGATTACAAAGGTATTTGAGGATATTGGGAGGGTGATGGGCACAACCGTAATTTTGATTGTGGTGATGGTTTGGTGAGTGTGTATATATGCCCAAACTGGTCAAATTACGTATTTTAAATATGTGTGGGCTATTGTGCATGAAGTGTACTTTAGTAGAAGCTGTTAAATCAGTCAATGCAGTATTCTAAGGATTGGTGGGTTGAAATTGATTACTAAAGAGTTGATATAAATAATTGAGAGCAGAAGTACAATTCAAGGTGATGAAATTTGCCAAAAAAATATTCTGGGTTGTATGACGTTAAGCCTACAAAGAAAGTCTTTGTGAAGGCAGCAGGTCAATTTTACAAACATAATACAGGAAGTACGAAAGTTCTGTCCTTTCTGGGGCAAATAGCTATGGTTTAGTTATTCTACAGATATCTAATTAAATGACCCAGAGAATCATTTAAAACTATTACCCAATCAAAATGCAAAATGCAGTGATGTGTGATGCAATTAATCAATAAATTCTAAATGTATTCACTAAAAAATAATTAAAAGTAAATGTAATTTTATGGTCAAGTCTTTCAAAACCTGACTCAGTACTGAAGATAACCCAACAAAGTTGCAATAATTATATTAGCAATTAAAATTCTATAAAGTTAAAAAATATTAATTTACAAATCCAGTATATTCCCTTAAGTGAGGATGATATCGCAAAAGTTCTTCATCATTCTTTAAAAAAAAACAAAACCAGTCATCTGTTTCCATTGTTATTAAACCTATTTAGTTTTTTTACTTTAAATAATTTATATTTTTCAAGTATAACTGACAAACATACAATATAATATTAGTTTCGGATGTACAGCACAATGCGTAGACATTATATGACTTACTAAGTGGTAATCCCAATAAATCTCACACCCGTCTGACACCATATATAGTAATTAAAATGTTATTGACTGTATTCCCTATGCTGTACTTTACATCTGCACAACTATTTCTTAACAAGGGATTTGTACTTCTCAATCCCTTCACTTTTGTTAGGAATCCTCTAACCCCCTCCTACCTGGAAACCATCAAAATACTATCTACATCTGTGAGTCTGTTTCTGTTTTGCTTATTCATTTAGATTTGTAGAATCAGTTGCTGAAAAATATGTATTTATTGCCATGTTATTCATATTTTTGACCTTTTTATTCCTTAAAAAAAGATCCATTAACATTTCCTGTAATGATGGTTTGGTAATAATGAACTCCTTTAGTTTTTTCTTATCTAGAAACTTCTTTACCTGCCCTCCCATTCTAAATGATAGCTTTGCTGGATAGAGTAATCTTGTCTGTAGGTCCTTGCTTTTCATGACTTTGAATATTTCTTGCCATTTCCTCTGGGCTGCAAAATTTCTCTCAAGAAATCAGCTGATACTCTTATGGAAGCCCCATTGTGGATCACTAACTGCTTTTCTCTTGCTGCTTTTGATATTCTCTCTTTTTCTTTAAACTTTGACATTTTAATGATCATGCATCTCAGTGTGGGACTCCTTGGATACATCTCATTTGGAACTCTGCATTTTTTTTCTTTTTGGAATAGTTTGAAAGCACTCTAACCTTTCCTGGTGGTGGTGGTGGTGTATGTGCATGTGTAATGATTGCCTTATCTCTGAGCATTTTATGAATTTAAAGAGCATCACTTTGTTACTAAAGAGATGTAACAGCAGTCATTTTATTCAGGACATAGATTTATTTATCCTGCTACTTTATTAAAGATTTCATAGTTTAGTTTTCCTCTTCCACATCATTTTTCTTCCTTTTGAATATTCACTTTTAATACATTTTCTTTTCCCTTACTAAATTTACTCAGTTTTTCACTGAAGTGGTTTTAGCAACAAAATCATTGATTGAACTGAATAGTTACGTATGTATATACCAACATCCATGAATTTTCATTTCTGCTATTGGCATAATATTTGTGACCCAATATTTTCTTTACTCGTTTGTTTGAGCCAAGGTGTTAAAGATTATCTAATTTGTATCCATATAAATCAGCAGTGTAAATAAGCTAGATACTTGAAGTACATTAATAACAAATCAGATGTGGAATTCTGAAGTGGAGAAACCAACATTTTTTTTTTGTTACAGCTAATTTTTATTCAAGATAATACAGATACTGGTAACCAAAGCAGAAGCTGTTGTAACAAGAACAATGAAAGAATCCTGAAAAAAAATGTGGCATAAATTAGATGTTGTTTATCAGACAGAGCAGAAACTGATAGCAAAGCAGAAAATTTGGAGATAGAAACTTTTCACTGGTAAAAGTGTGAGAGATTCAAGGTTGACCAGGTTTCCTTCTGAGCATAGGTCTGTATGAGAAAACATGAAGAAATGGGCAGTTGAAGCACGCATTTGCTATAAGCAACTGAGTTCATCAAGGTGTCAGAGGACTGAGCTGAAGTCAGGCAAGACGAATGACTTTACAAGCAAACAGGAAATACAAGTAGTGAATTGTGAAAGAAGTCCGAAATTAAGGGGCCTCTAATATTTGAAAAGTGAAATACTTTTAGATACCAAAAGTAAAGATGTAGTTGAAAAAGGATTTGCATGGCATGTGCCCACTAGGATTTAAACCTGCAAATTCAGATTAATAATGGGGTCTCCCTCACCTAAACCTGTTCTTTCAGTCATCCTCCAGTTATTCATTATGTTGAGAGAAAGAGCCAAGTTAGTTAAAAACAGATAAATACATCTATTTTAGAAGTTTTCTCTGGAAACGATTTTCTTCTGTGGTTGGCTGATAGAACAGACTGGAAATAAACAGACCTCAAGCTCACTAAGTTTTTGAGAAAATTGTGTTGCCAAATTATTAAATTGTTAAAAAATCCTTGAATATTTGAGTCTTAAAAACAAACCTTGAATCCCCAAACCTGAGAGAACAGTAAGTTTCTGAAAGAGAATCTAGCCTTGGTACCCACCTCAAAGACATCTAAATGGACAACGAAGAGCATTGAGATGGCTGAGCCTGAACATGGGCAATGGAGACAGTCGTGCCTCCTGGAAAGCATAAGCGGAGGGGTACAAGGAGCTGGACTACTGCCATCAAAGCAGGTCCGCCCACAGGCATGTTTCAATGGCCATTGACCAGAGATACTGTGTTTCTTCCTAGTACTTCCTTTTTCTTTTATTATTAAATTTATTGAGGTGACATTGCTTAATATGATCATATGTGGTTCAAGTGTACATTTCTATGATACACGATCTGTGTATTGCATTATGTACCCAACACCCAAAGTCAAATCACCTTCTGTTACTATATATTTGACCCCCTGTATCATTTACTATCTCCCCTCCACTTCCCCCTGGTAACCACCATATATTTGTCTGTGTCTGTGAGTTTCAGTTTTATATCCCATATATGAGTGAAATTATGTGGCTTTTAGTTTTTTCTCACTGACATATTTTCATTTAGCAAGCTATTCTGAAGGTTCATTCATGTTGTCACAAGTGAGAGTATTTCTTCTTTTCTCATGAGTAGTATTCCACTGTATGTACGGTATGTAGCACGTCTTCTTTATCCAGTTCTCTGTCAAAGGCCACTTTGGTTGTCTCTACCTCATGGCCACCATGAATAGTGCTGCAATGAGCATTGTGGTTCCTATATCTTTGCGGATAAATGTTTTTGAGTTTTCAGGTAGATACCCAGAAGATGGATTCCTGGATCATATAGTAACTCAATTCTTAATTTTTTTTAAAGAATTGCCATGCTACTTTCCACAGTGGCTGTACTAACTTACATTCTCACAAGCCTTGTATGAGGATTTCCTTTTCTCCACAACCTCTCCAGCACTGATTACTTGTCTTATTGATAATAGCCATGCCAACAGGCATGAGGTGGTATCTCATTATACTTTTGATTTGCATTTCCCTTATAGCTGGTAAAGTTGAACATCTTTCATATATCTGTTGACTATTTGTATGTATTCTTGGGAGGACCTTGGTCTTAGAGAACATTTTATGATTTTGACCCCAAAGGCAAGAGAAATAAAGGCAAAAATAAATGAATGGGACCTTATCAAACTAAAAACGGTAACAGCTATTAGGAAGAAATTCTGCGCAGCTATTAGGAAGGAACCATCAACAAAACAAAAAGGTAACCACCCAAATGGGAGTTGACATTTGCAAACAGCAGCTCTGACTATATAAAAAACTCATAACTCCAAACAAACAAATAATCCAATTTGAAAGTGGGCAGAGGTCTTATTCTTTCTGAAGAAAGTATTTGCTGCAGTTAGACTCGCCTTGTGCCACCAACCAGCAGTAGTAACCTGTGTTTGTCATGGGAAAAGGTGAACACAGATACATTCACTTTTGTTTTATAAATACAAATTATACGTACTGCATTTAGTTGTGAAGGAGAGAAATGTATGTACTTCAGATTTTTTGTCTTTATTATTTAAAATATTTTATTTATTTATTTTTAGATAAATAAAAGGGGATGGGAAGGAGAAAGAGTGGGAGAGAAACATCAGTGCGTGGTTGCCTCTCATGTGTCCCCTACTGGGGACCTGGCCTGCAACCCAGGCGTGTGCTCTGCCTGGAAATTGAACCGGTGGTGACCCTTTGGTTCCCAGGCCAGCACTCAATTCACTGAGCGACACCAGCCAGAGCAGATTTTTTGTCTTCAAATTGAATACGATAGTTAAATGGGACTGGACATTATTTGTCTTAGGAAAACAAGTATTAACTACCATTAATCTCAGAACCTTCAATTCAAACAAAAACTTATTTTCAGAGTCACTTTGTCAAATATTGGCAAATTTTATTTTGATTTTCATTATCTTTTCACAATGTGAGAAGTATAGTCTATGAGATTCTGCCTTAAAGTTTAATATCATAACAAACATTTGGTTTAATGAAAAGTTGAATTAAGAAAAATTTCATCTGTCCTTTCTTATTTTATGCTCTAAGATGCTCATTTTTAATAATGTAACTCTTTTTTACAATATGTCAGAGGTTACAGGAAATTTTGCATATACTTCAAATGGCATATTGCAAGTTATTAGCCCACAAATTTAATTTCCTTACTACTAGCATAATGACTAAATGCTTTCATCTGGCAATTTTGCATATAAATGGTTTCTATATGGTATATTTCCAATGGTGAGTGATTAAAAAATTATTTTCAGGTGTTATTTGTCTTGTCCAGAAAGAGTTTTCACCAATATGTAGAAATGGCAGAATAACACATTTAGAATTGGTCCAAGTTCAAAAATTGGACTATAAACAATCCATGTATAAATAAAATGCTCCTGAAGTGTAATATGTGGTGGTATTCCCTGGGAACATTTTTATACTTCAACACTTGGCAAACAGGGGCAACAGATTTTAAATCCACTTGGTCTTAGAAATAGCAGTTCTGATAATTTTGAACTTGGCTACATTTGCTAAAGTCACTTTATAAACAAACTACTGAGAATGTATTTTATGCAGATAATACAAGGGCAGAAATCCAAAGCCAATATACAAATATATTCCCAGGCTGGTGTTTTCCAAAGTTTATTAAGGAAAGTGGGAATGATGCAAATACTCTGGAACATTCCAAAGTAAACGTCCACCTGCTGCCTCACTTGTGAGCAAAAAGAGTCAAGCAAAGCTGCCTCCTTTTTCTAGTCTGCACTCTAAAACTCTGGTAAACTGAAAAACCTTCCAATATAACTTATTTCCACCTAGTTCTAAGACAGTACTGTATAGGTGCTGTCTAATGGCAAAACTGCCAGTCAGGACTACTTGATCCCTGTCAGAATAAAATAATAACAAAACTATGTCAATATTTGGGTAAATCAGAAAAAAAATTATTTCATTAACAACAAAATACTTAATTACTTTAATTAATAAACATAAATATATCATATTTTGCAGGAGTATAAAGTGATGAGTCATGTAGGTTAGAAAGATAGGCTTGCACAGGTGTGAAGGCTGCCCTTTGATTAAGAACTTCCAGAGGCATATAAAGCTGTGATTCTGGTTGTACGATTACACATGATAACAACTGTCGCTTGCGAGAGCCTTGAGATTTACAGAGCTCTTTGATAGACATATATTATTCAATTATGCATTCATGCATTCAAGACATATTGACTGAGTACCATCTACATAAGTGTGAAGCTGAGTTGGAAATAGAGATTTGGTGCTGTTAACACAGATAATAATTTAAATAAGAGGAGTAGAGGAGTACTTCCTAGAAGTGTGGGTATTTAGGATGACAAATGAATGGGCTGTTGAAGACACCCTGAAAAATACTAATATTAAAAGTTTGAGTAGAGATAGAATTATTAGAAAATAGCGAAGGCAACAAACGAATAGGGAGTTTCAGGCACCAAGGGTATTAGTGCAACAGAAAGAAGGGTATTAGTAACTAAAAAGTTCAATAAGGTAAGACTCAAAGTTTGGCTAAGTAAAACGTAGCTGTTGTATTTTATACTTAGATCTGGGCAATATGTATTCACCACCAGACAGAAGTTGATTGGCCTTCAGAAAAACCTGCCCGGCAGGTGTGGGACTTGGTGGCTTGAATCAGAAATAAGCACATGATCTAAGTTCAGTCCAGCAGAGATCTGCCGAGGTAATTTCAAAACAGGACCAATAAAAACAGATCTATCCGTGCGCTGGTGGTGATGAGAGAGAGGCATAGAGGTTGTGATATGCTGATGGTTAAAATGGCCAGAAAACATCAACCCTACCTATTACACTTCATTGCAGTGTGACTTTCTAATAAGAGGACGAAGCTATTTCCCACCCCTAAGGCAAGTTTAGGCAAGTTGTTCCAATAGTTTGGAACAACTGTTTTGTTCCAAAGTAGTTGTCCCTGTGGTCCAAATGCACCTCTTCTTCTACTAAGGAAAATGTGACATCCCCTTATAAGCTTCCATTAATGCTTCTTTTTTAACTTAAGTTTCACTTAAATTTTACTGTTTTTAAACACAAGAACTATAATTAATACACATGCCTACACAGAAAAGAGAAAATCAAAGTTTTAAAATTGCTTAATATTGAAAGTAATTTAATAATTTCCATATGTCATACAGCTCACATAAAAAGTATTAAAGTATTTTTATTAAATTGAATTGGATGAACTAAAACAGAAATGTTAGTATAAGAGAGGAGGTTGAAGCTGCAATTATATAATAATACTAACACCACACATTATGTGGAAGTCATTATAATTAAATATTAATTACTTTACCATCAAACGTGCCTAGTTTACACGACAAGGGCTAATGAAAAAGTTTTACTGTATCATTCTGTGTTTAATATTTTAAAATATACTTTATTTCAGAGCAGCTTTAGGTGCTCTGTACCTTCCTCTTAACATAACAATGTTAAGAGGAAGGTACAGAGATCTCACATATACCCTCTGATTGTTTTCTTTTTTTGTTTAAGAGTTCTTTGTATATTTTGAATAACAGTCCTTTATCAGACATGTCTTTGAAAATATTTTCCCAATCTATGGCCTATCTTTCTGCTCTGTTGACAGTGTTTTTTTACAGATCAAAGTTTTTCATTTTAATGAAGTTAGATTTAACTATTTTTTTTTACATGGATCATCCTTTGGTGCTGTATCTAAAAAGTCACCACCAAATCCAAGGTCATCCAGAGTTTCTTTTATGTTATTTTCTAGGAGTGTTAGAGTTTTACATTTTACATTTAGTTCTGAGATTCATTTTGAATTAATGTTTTGGAGAGTATAAGGCCTATGTCTAGATTCTTTTGCTTTTTTACATGCACATGTATGGTGATGCTGGTACTAGGAGTTGAAAAGACTGCCTTTAAGCTATTGTGCCTTTGCTCCTTTGTCAAAGATCAGTTGATTATGTGTATGGGATCTATTTCTGGCATCTTTGTGTTGTTCCTTGATCTGTTTGTTTGTTCTTTCACCACTACTATACTCTCTTAACTACTGCAGTTTTATCATAAGTCGTGAAGTTGAGTAGTGCCCTTTCTCTCAGATCACTCATTCTGGAGATGTCAGCTGTCATGTGGGAGACAGCCCTGCAGAGGAACTAATATAAAAAGTGAGGCCTGCTAGCAACCATGTAAATGAACTTGGAAGTGGATGCACCAACGCTGAGCCTCCAGAGGAAAATACAACCTCCATGTACAGCTTGAAAGCAATTTTCTGACAACCTTGCTGCTGTGGAACCCAGCCAGTCATACCAGATTTCTGATATACAAAAAGCTTTAAAAAAAAGGGTTTTTTAAAAATATTATTTTTATTTAATTCTTGTTCAAGTACAGGTTTCTGTCTTATATTCCCAACCCTGCCTGCCCCCCGCCCCATGCTCCCCACCTCCCTCCCCTTTCCACCCCCCACCCTTAGTCTTTGTCCATGTGTCCTTTATACTTGTTCATGTGAGTCCATTCCCTTTTCCCCTATGATTCTCTCCCCTCTCCTCTCTGGACCCTGNCAACGCTGAGCCTCCAGAGGAAAATACAACCTCCATGTACAGCTTGAAAGCAATTTTCTGACAACCTTGCTGCTGTGGAACCCAGCCAGTCATACCAGATTTCTGATATACAAAAAGCTTTAAAAAAAAGTTTGCTGTTTACAACCACTAAATTTTGGAGTAAATTATAAAGCAACCATAGATAACAAATTTGAGGTTTTACTGCTACTGATTTGGAAATTACAAATAATTATTAACAAAATAAAAATAAGAAATATAGAAAATAGTACGACTGGTCATTAGTGAATTGCTGTGTGTAAAATAATCATTATTAATTTTTTCTTGGTATTACATCTATTTTAAAAATCACTATAAGAATATTCTTTATATAATTTTAGACTAAGACTTTCACTCAACTGCATAGTAATAAAACTGTGATAATTTCTACTCTCCTTCCCGTCACTGAATAACAAGTTATAATACCTCTCCCACCACTTTCAGTTGTGAATTTCATAAAATGTTTGATGTAATTCAAACTCCATGAACATGTAGATCACATGAATATTAGCTTGCACTTGTCATTATGACTGATAATTATAGTACATGAAAGTACATTAGAATTTTTGTTTGCAAATTGACTGTATATAACCTTGTACTAATAAAAATGTGTCATGAAAAAGAATCATAATTTGGAATTAGCTTCCTGTAAACATTTTGAAAATATTTCATCTGCATTGTTGCAAGTAATAGTGTAAGAGCTCTCAGGGTTTTTTTTTTAGGATGATGGCATTTTAATTACAATAATTTACATATAAATAATTACTACTTTATTTATTTGACATGTTAATCATGTTTTGATATTCATACAGATTGCTGAATATTTTAGAGTAGCTCCATACTTCTCATTAATGCCAGTGGTCCAGAGTCACTGGGTAAGACATCTCTGTAAGTTCATCTCTTGTAGTCACAAGCATGAACTCCAGAATAAACTTTTGTAGAATATTTTACATGACATTGAATTAATCATTTGAATTTCTTAAGCACATATTTCTCAAGCCTTGAAGAAAGAGCTTTGAATAAAGCTTTGAATAAAATGGAAGTTCTCCTTCAGTGCCATGATTCTACACAGAATGGCTTAGGGAGATTGTTTCCTGCATGTTCCTCCAGGTCTCAGTGAGAACATTATGGTATTTTACTGCAGCATTCATTTCATTACACAGCAGGCATACAACATGAATAAAATTTATTCTACTCCCAGCCCCTGTAATATATATGTTCTATATAGTACCATTGTACTACATAGCCAATAGTACAATTCCAGCCAATCACAGAAATTCGGAAAGTTTGGATTTAGTCAACTGGGTGGAATCTCTCTGCTTTTCAATGCAAAGCATGATACTTGCTTCTAGACCTTTTGCAATATAGAAACTCTAGATGGTCTAAAATGCAGATAAAAAACAATAGTAGCCATTTTTCCATGTTGAGGCACATGATATCGAGGAACTAAAATGAAAACCAGAAAACAGCAGAGCTAAGAAAATCACATACAAATGAAACTAGATGTCTAATGAAAGAAACCAGTGAGAAATCCACTTCGCTCTTAGTAATCTTAATCACTGAGCCAATAAAACTTACTCATAGTTTAAGCCAGTTAGAGTTGTATTGTCTTTTATTGTATTTGAAAACTATTCTAACTGTAAAGGGGTCCTTGCGAGAAACAAATGAGACAGAATTTCCTTAAATTATATACAATGTTTGTTTTTTAAATAATGTTTACCATGTAATAACTGCACTTAGAAAAGTCTTAAGAAAAATAGTTGGCTTGTAGGAGAGCTGATTTCTACTGAGTGATTTGTACATGCCTGACATTATGCTAAACATTTTTAGCTCCATGCATTTACTTTAAATTCTTAACATATTAGGCTTCAATGAACTAATGGTAATAAATGAAATCTAAAATCAAAGTTTTAGTAAGAAGTAAAGCTAGAATATAAGTGAGTAACTTTCTCATTTAAAACTATCTTTTTCACTACACAACAACCCATAGAAGTAGTATTACAAATACCTGCCACCGTAATCACAAGATATATTTCCATATGAAAACATGTGTATTAGCATATGCATATGTCGACATATATAGTAGACATATATAGACATATATACTTGCTGACATTATGTACACAAAGTAAATTAGATGTTCCACTTTAAAAATGACATACCTTTTATATATTTATAGAAAAGAGTAGGGTTAATAATAGGAAGACACATGTTTTATTAGCCTTTTACTTATGTTCTAAACAGGATAAATTACTGATAATGAGACAACTTGGTTTAAATATTCTCACTCATACTCCAAAGACTTTATCCCAACAGCTTGACATTCAAAACTGCTAATGATGTACTGATATGATATTAAAACTAATTTTATAATTGTTTTTAACCAATATCTCTGTATTTGTCATTAACCAGTATATCTTTGCTATTTTAACTCTAATCAAATTAGGCCAAAAATCTGCTCTTTTTTATTTTTATGCTTTCGGCTCACTTCCACATATATGGTGTCATTTACTATTTACAACATTCTCTCAGGAATTAAAGACAAATTTTTACTTTCACTCATTTCACATGTAGGAAACAACAGTCATTATGAAAAGTCAAGTGTCACAAGCTAATTAATGAAAGCTCCAATATCAGAATGCAATTGTAATTATTCAAATTATCCCCAGTGCCCTGGCTGATGTGGCTCATTGGATTGAGCACCGGCCTGTGAACCAAAGGGGCACTGGTTCGATTCCCAGTCAGGGCACATGCCTGGGTTGCAGGCCAAGTCACCAGAAGGGGGTGCAAAAGAGGAATCCACACACTGATGTTTCCCTCCCTCTCTTTCTCCCTCCCTCCCTTCCCCTCTGTCTAAAAATAAAATAAAATATTTTTTCAAAATATGCCTGGATTTAAGGTTATTTATATCACAGGAGTATTATTTGTGCTAATTTGTTCTCCCTTATAACTCTCTCTTTGCCCATTATTTGTATAATTTCTCACATCAAGAAGCAATGGTAAGCCTGGAGACTCCCTTATGGTGGTCCCACTAGTCCACTAGTACCTTTGCAGGCCCCTATTACATCAATGAATGAACAGTATTTGGAATCATCATGAGCAAAACAAGTAAAATAAATGTATTTCAAACAGTATGAATCTTATTTTAAAGAACTGATGAAATTCAGTTTTGACTTGCATTTGCTTAAAACATAGTATATGCATATTTAAAACCTCTGGAATAAAACAGTTCCTAGTTATAACTGTGGCACCAGGAGCAACAGTCAACTGCTTTTTGAAAAGTCTCATGAATTCTTTTATGGCTTCTCTTCAAGGACAGCCTGCTTCCTTTCCAAAGAAAGCTGTAGACTCCACGGCATCATGTTTCTTTAATGACTACTCAGATTTTTAAGAATTGTGTCACACTTCCATTAAGTCCACGTTGCTTGCAGTTGTCTATAAAGCAAAGCAAAGGTTCCAAAGTCAGTCTACAAAGAACTTCCTTTTAAGCTTATAATCAATAGTTGCCAATGATGAATAAACATCAATTATTAACAATGGATGTGGTTTAGGTTGTTTTACTTATGTCTGCTTTTAAAGCCTTGTAATGGATTGCTACTGTCAGACACATCCATTAAACAGAGCTCACTCTGCTGAAAACACGCAGAAGGGTCAGAATTGTTGACAAGAGATGTTTAATAATCCCAAATTACCTCTCTTTGATTCAAAACATCACTCCGTGTGATATACCAAAAAAGCCAACTTAAAAAATGGAGTTTTTGCAGTGTGATTCACAAAAGAACAAAACGTGACATGTATTTATATCTTATTAAACTTGCAACAAATTTACTACATCAGAATTTTCCAAAGATTAAATGTGAACTTTTCAATTGAACGTTCCCAAATAAGAGTCAGAAGTCTATTGGAATAAGGCAATAAGCTACACACTGAGTTCAGATGAGCGTGCGGTAGCACAATATGGGGGTAAAGCTCATTAGGCAATTTTTAAAGAGGGTACAATCTAAAATCTAAAGAATATCAGTGTGGAGCTAAATTTCAGGTTGAAATTTATCCTAAGTATGGCAAAAAAAAACTTTGAGGAGGATACTTATATTTCAAAACTAGAAAGCCCAGTAGAATAAAATGCAGGCAAATAGAAGGATAACAATCAACAACATAAAATCAAACAAGAAATGTGCATAGGTCTGACTAGAATCCTTGGGCCTATGCAGAGGGAAATAAATAAATAAATGATTCGTTATTTAAAGTACATGATCACTAACCCATAATCAATTATATGTATTAACTATGTGTCTAGTCTCTGCTACTTTTCTCCAGTGTGAAGTATTACCTTTAAATCTTAAAATATCCTTGTAGGGCAATCATTATGCTAACATTTATGTCACACAGATAACTATAACTGAGGCTCAGAGATATTAAATAACATGCCCAGGATATGCCAGCAAAAACATAAAACACAACGAATCTTGTTGTACCTTACCTGATTTGTGGCCTAACATTGGTGTCTTCTGTAGCAGGAAGCTAAAACTAAGAGGACTTAAAATACAGTGTTTGATATGCCTTATAATGTGCAGTTTTCCCAATATCTCATTTCTTGGATGTATCTGCTATCTTGAAATATATCAAAGCATTAAATTAAGCAGTACATCAATTACACTATTAGTTTATGGGTTTGTGTATAACATCAGAATGTATTGCATCATCAAATTCAAAGCCTCCTGAATTTCTGCCAAGAGTAAAATATCTACTACCAGTAGCAACTGAGGTTGAAATTTGTCTTTCCTTCACGTAAAACATGATTTCTTCTGAATTTTCTGTGACCAGTGTTAGGGTCTCTGACGCATACCCCTGGTTTTTCAAGGCTCAGTAGACACTGGCTGCCCTTTCATACCTCCTGCTTACTTCACTCACTCTGGAACCTACTGAACGTATACAGTGACCTGGAGTTTCCAAAGAGAGACTTTCGTCCTTTCTCCCAGGGGCTTTTGCTTTGTGTTCTGCCAAAAAAAAAAAAAAGAGAGAGAGAGAGAGACATTTTAAACTTTCACAGATATTCTTCATCAAAGGCTTCCCACAATACCTTATCTCCACTCAAAGTTTGTCTCTTGGTTGGTTTAATTGCATTAAATTCAGAATCATCCAAACTCTTGCTACTTCTTTTGAATTATAGAAAGTAATCCCCTCATGTATAACTATTTATTGACAGACTATCACTGAAGCATGTATTCAGACAATGAAGATTAAATAAAACTGATAAGTAAAAAGGAGACCTTTTTACAAACTCTTACAATTTTTAAAAGGGATCAGATTTATGATGATTTAGAACAGGATTAAAACATGATTCTCTTTTATATATTTAAAGAACTGTAACTTTCTTGTTCTTATTTGTCTGAACAAAAGTGATGAATCATCTGAAGATATTTAAATAGGAATTTGACAGCCAAATACAAGTTTCAATGTCAAGTTTTTTTCTGGTCTCAAAGGCCTACATAATTAAAGTTTAATTCTATAATATAGTGAGACCAATATTTGCCCTGGATTTTATTAAACTTAGTCCAAATTAGATATCTGGAGATGTAGGTTTGTTTAAAACAAACAAAAAAATCAGAATTTATTGTTGGTGAGTTTGCCCACTTAAGTATCCATGAAATAAGGAATAAAGCCTAATATATAAAGTCTGTCCAGAAAAAGCCCAGTTATTGTTAATACAGAGAGAACAGTTTGTGTGACATCAATGTAACCTGGCAGCCAAGGAGAGTGGACTGGAATACGCATGCATGAACAATGGTGACATCACTGTTCTAGTCAGTAGGGGTGGTAGACACCGTTGCGTGAGCATATGTACTGAGTGGCTGTTGCATTCAAAATAACTGAGAGAGTAGAGCAAAGAATCTGCATCAAATTTTGTGTTAAACTTGAACATTCTTCCACAGAAACTATTTGGTGATTCAGAAGGCTGCAGCTATGGGCAGCTGGTGATTGGCAGCTTCATCGCAATACCACACCCAGTCATGAATCACATCTCATGCAGAGGTTTTTGGTGAAACATCAAATCACCCAGGTGACTTACTCTCCCCTACAGCCATAATTTGGTGCTTATGTTAAAAATCAGTTAATTCAAATAAGAGAAACCTTTTTTAAAACTATTTTCGTTATAGACTTTACTTAGCTTTTATATATAACACAATCTCCAAAATTCACAAAAAATGAAATGTAACATTCTGATCAAATCACTTCAAAGTTTATTCAAATGCTTGTGCTGTATAGAATTTAGTTTGAAGGTGAAATAATTGCTTGATTTCTCCAAGATTAGAGATAAATGCATAAAATATTTGCTTTCAGAAAACAGTGAATAAAGTACTTTACTCTCTACCTTTGGGAATACTAGGCATTTAACAGAAGAGAACATGCATTAAAGAATCTGAGGGGGTGTTACCTGAATCTTGGCTTTGTGGTCAGATGCTTTTTGCCATGCACTAAAGTGGTTCTTCATGGCTCAGTGTGATGTCACTCCAACAGAATCAAACATGGTCATACTCTCATCTATTCCACTTCTTAAAATTAAATGTCGAATCACTATGTTGTACACTGGAAATTAATATAATGTACATCAGCTATAATTTTAAAGGTTTAATAAAGACTTTTAAAATGTTCATATTGACGTATCTTAAAACTATTATAAATTAAATTATAATAAAAGCTAGTTATTTTCCTTGAAGCAGAAATTTAAAAAATTATGATATATTTGAAAAAAATGAAAAGTACCTACACTATCTTTTATGATATATTATTATTTAAATTTTAAAATGTTTATTATAATTTATGATATCAGATTATACTCTCCCAGAACTAATTCACGAAAGTGAAGCATTAAAAACAAAAGGCATAAAAGATCAAACATGGTACTTGGAAAGAAGATAGCATGCTAGTAAATATTTAAGTGAATTTTTGTAGGCTGAACATTACTAATTCCATTTATTATTTTAACTGATTAAGAATTCATACATTACAGAAAAACATTATTTTTTACTATTTCTACCAATATCTTAAGGTTTTCATTCCTTTTTGGCTAGGAAAATTATAAATTATTTAGATTGTCTTGAATTCTCTCTCTCCCCACCCCGTCTCTCTATGTCTCTGCCTGTCTGTGTAAATTGACCATTATCTCCTATCTCTGAGAATTCAGGGTGTTTGTTTCCATTTCCACTGTGTGTTTTTGGTACTTCATACTTCATATGTTGGTATTACAGTGAAACCTTACTTCTAACTATATAAATCAGCAGAAGAATCAACACTGCATTTTTTCTAAATTATGTAAGTGCAGTCCAGAGGGAGAAAATATAGTTAAAAATGACACTGAGTGTTGAGCCATTTCTGCCAAAATTAGAAGGGCAAAATCTCCTTGAGAAGACAGTTGTTTGCATCCCAACAAATTTTACATAGATTTTTGGAAATAAGAAATAAGGCCCTTTGTAATTGGCCCTCTAGAAGGAGATGGATTTTCTAATTGAAAAATAAACAGGAAACAGAAAGTTTGTCTGCTGGCAACACACTCTCTTAGTTGTCCTTCTGAGGAAATGCCATGATGTTTCCTCATTCCTGAATATTTCACTGGGTATAGAATTTTAGAATAACAGTTTTCTTTTTATTTTAGCACTTGAAAAATGATGTGCCTGTTCCTTCTGAGTGCAATGGTTTGTGGTGCAAAATTGGGTTTCATTAAAATTATTTTTCCATATGAAAGATACTGTTTCATTTTCATTATTTTCAAATTTACTTCCATTTTTTAAATCTTTACTTTTCTAAAGTATGACCATGTTGTGTCTTAATAAGATTTTCTTTGAGTTTGTTCCCCTTGGAATTTGTTCAGCTTGAATCCCTAATATTATATCCATTGTTAAATTTGGGGAGTTTCAGCCATTATTTAGTCAAATACATTTTTAGCCCCACCTTTTTTTCTCATTTTACCCAGGACTCTGATGACACAAATGTTAGATATGTAGTTATAGTCCCACATGTTTCTAAGATTTGTTTTTTGTTGTTGTTGATGTTTTATTTTTCAGTCTATTGTTTTACTATTGTTTAGACTAAGTACTTTATATTTTAGTTTCTTTAGGTTCACTAATTCCTTAGTGAACCTTAGACATTCTCCCTTAGACATAACATTTTAAATTTTGGTATGACTTCCATCACAAAATAGTAGTGCTGCCTTGTAATTCTTGACACTTAACAAATGTATAAAATGTGGAACAAATTAAGATTTATAACGCATGTTTTCTGACTCCTAAATTTAGCAACCTTAGATGTTAATTCCAGAAGCTAAGATCCCTTGGAGACTAAATATATGATTACATGGATTACATGTCTGAATTTCATTATTACTTATTGCAAAGATTAATAATGAAACTCCAAAGAAGAAACTAAAAATTGCATAAATATGTGAGTGACATATATCCTTATATTTCCTTGTCTCATTTTTTAAAAAAAGCTGCATATAACATGAAATGAAGTAAGCCTGTTTAGTTTCTTATATTTATATGTCTGCAATAGCAAGCCAGTTTTTCCTAACACATAGTCAATAGTTATATAGTAAACACTTATTTTATGCATGGCCTTATTTACTCACGTGATACTGCACTTCCACATACTATTAGCTTTAAGTGTGATATAAAAATATCACACTGTTGACCTGGCTGGTGTAGCTCAGTGGATTGAGTGTGGGCCTGCACACCAAATGATTGTGGTTCAGTTCCCAGTCAGGGCACATGCCTGTGTTGCAGGCCAGTTCCCAGCAGGGGATGCATGAGAGGCAATCATACATCGATATTTCTCTCCCTCTCTCCTTCCCTTCCCCTCTAAAGATAAATAAATAAAATCTTTAAAAAATATCACACTGTTGTTCACTGCTATGTCTTTGCTCCCACTAATTAATTTATGCAAAATTCTTTTCACCCACATCCATGTCTGCTGGAGTCTGAGTCAGGATCATTTGCCACCTTTTTCCTTTATGTACCCTTTGCCAGAGTTTCTAAGACTACTGTGCTTGAAGTCCCATGAGTAAATTGCATTCCTTTAGTAACTTGTTTTTATATGCTATTTTTGTTATTTTTTTAAATTAAAATTAGTGGGGTAACATTGGTTAATAAGGTTCTACAGGTTTCAATTGTGCATTTCTATGATACACAATCTGAATGCCCACCACCCAAAGTCAAATCATCCCCTGTTATCATGCATTGGCCCCCTTTACCCTTTAGTACCCCCATCCCACTTCCCCTTTGTAACCACCACATTCTTGTCTGAACTCATAGACACAATGTAACTTTAGTAGATGGGTAGTGGCTATAGCCTGTGTTGATAAAAATTCGGAGTTCTATCTATATTCAGTGCAGTAGAGTTTTGTAAATTATTCTCAGTCATTGCTCTTAATGCTTGAAGGTCAAAAAGGAGCACTTGGAGGTACAGTCATAGAGACTATGTGATTAAAAGCTAAGGTAGTATTTTTCAGAGCTTTGAAATAGACCAATATTAGTTTCTAATCTCAGGTCTGTAAATTGCTAATGATGTGTTCTTAGGCAAGGTAGTCTGACTCTTTGTCCTTTGGTTTCCCCTTCCATCAAATCCAGTAATAATGCTTAGTTTTAATCCAGGCACAAATGTGAAAACTTATGTATGGAAAACACACAGTGCCATGCTTTAAACGTGGTAAAATAAAAATACATGTGTTTTTGGTGTTTTTAAATCTACTGACCATTCAGACACTGTCACTGCTGTCTATTGAGCCCTGGCTGGTATGGCTCAGTAGATTGAGTGCCAGTCTGCAAACCAAAGGGTGGCCAATTAGATTTCCAGTCAGGGCACACACCTGACTGCAGGCCAGGTCTCCAATAGGAAACGTGTGTGAGGCAAACACACACTGATGTTCCTCTCCCTTTCTCCTACACTCCCCTCTCTAAAAATAAATAAAATCTTAAAAAAAAAAAACTTGTATTGAGCCCTGGCTGGTGTGGCTCAGTGGACTGAGCGAGGGCCTGCGAACCACATGATCATGGTTTGATTCCCAGTCAGGGCACATGCCTGGGTTGCAGGCCAGTTCCCAGCAGGGGGCACACCAGAGGCAACCATACATTGATATTTCTCTCCTTCTCTCCTTCCCTTTCCCTCGAAGGATAAATAAAATAAAATAAAATAAAATAAAATAAAATAAAATAAAATAAAAAACTTGTATTGAAATACAGAGGGCAGAATAAAAAATGTACACATATCTGTGTAGTTTCTTTAATTTTCACAATGTATGTGACTGTCTAAGATCCAGTCACAACAAAACATAGAAAACTGCCATGAAAACCAACAGTGCATTTTTTCTAGGCCCCTTCCATGACAAAATGCCCCCCAAATAAAATAATTTTAAAACATATCCACAAAGATTAGTTTTTCTTGGTTTTAATATTTAGGTAAATAAAATCATGCAATGTGTATTCCCAATTTTGGTTTCTTCCACTGAAAATTATAATGTGAAATTCATCTTTGTTGTTGCATGTAGCAGTGATCCCTGAGATTCATCCATGAGATTCATTAATAATTAACCTTATTAATTTAGGTTACTAAGCAATACGACACATGAACATATCACAATTTATTCGCCCGTTCTATTGTTGACGGCGTTTGGATTATTCCGAATCAGTGCTATTTTGAATAACACCGTTTACACAATATTATGCATTTCTCTGATGTAACGTTATACATACATACTTTGGGTATATACGTAGAAGTGGAGTCGCCACATCGTCAGAACATGCATACATTTAGCTTTCATAGTTTCTTTATTTTTTACTGTTTGTATTTTTTTATTTAATTATTGTTCAAGTACAGTTTTCTGAATTTAACTCCCATCCCAAACCACCCCGCCCAGTGCTTCCCCACCTCCCTCCCATTTCCCCCACCCCCCGCCTTAGTTTTTTCCATGTGTCCTTTATACTTGTTCCTGTGAATCCATCCACTGTTCCGGTTGTGCCAATTTACAAGCCCACCAACAATATATGTAACTCCAATCATATCATATCTTCACCAACACTTTGTGTTCAGATTTTTTTCTTTAATTTGAGTGATATGGGAATATAAAGGTACATCGTGTGGTTATGAGTAATGATGTTGAGTATCACAACATCTTTAGCTGTAATTTTTATATATCTTCGTAAAAAGTATTTTCTAGTTATTTTTGACTTTCCTATTATATAATATATATTTTCTTATTGATTTATAGCAGTCTTTATAAGACATATGAAGTTTACGTGACATATGTTTTCTAAACAGATTCTCTTATTCGTCGTACTTATTTTTACTTTCCTCATTGTAACATATTTTATTAATTCAAGTTGAATTTTAATTAAATCTAATTTATCAATATTTCCTTTCTTTTTTAAAGATTTTATTTATTTATCTTTAGAGGGGAAGGGAAGGAGAGAGGGAGAGAAACATCAATGTATGGTTGCCTCTCATGCATCCCCTGCTGGGAACTGGCCTGCAACCCAGGCATGTTCCCTGACTGGGAATCAAACCGTGATCGTGTGGTTTGCAGGCCTGCGCTCAATCCACTGAGCTACACCAGCCAGGGCTCAATATTTCCTTTCATTACTAACTTTTTAATAAAGTTAAATAGAAGAGGGAAAAATGTAATGGGAGATATTCTGTTTAAAAACAGTGAGAGTAGGGCTGGAATGGAAATGTGCCTTTGGTTAGCAAGTGTGAAATAAAATTAAAGGCACTGACCGAAAGTTTACAGGGAAAACCAGGAAGCAATAACGGTATAGGAAGAAAGCAGTGCCCTGAAATACAAGGATGCGTGGGAAAAAAATGTTTCAATGTTTCACACTGAAAATGTGTAATTTCCTAAGAAAATGTGACCTAATCTCTTTTCAGAGATTGAGAAGTATGGTCTCATATTTAAAGAAAAAGGTCTGCAAACAATAGGGCAATAAGAGATGGGTTCCTCATACATCAACGCTGAATTAGACGTGTTTGTACAGAGCACAGCCTAAGGGATTTGGTACAGGTTTGTAATTTACTAGATTTTTTTTGGTGTACAAAAAAAATGTAGCAGACACTTTAAGCTTCTTGTTGTTATTTTTATTTTCAGTGAATGAAGACTTTTCCTTCCAGGTGTGAGTCTTTGTCTTAAGTACAGTCACCATAATTGCAGAAGGCCATTTGCTATCTCAAAGGACTAAGAAAGTACAAAAACTAATTATTAGGGACTAATGCATCTATATTCTTTTAAAAGTTAAGGGTGGTTTTACTTTTAATCCTGGACGAAAAATTTTAAAACTTCATGGATTTCCATAGCGCAATTCAGGGTTCTTTTATATATATAAATTCCTACTGCCAATCGAATTGATAGATATTTATTACTTTGTCCTTCATATTCCATTTTCAAGGTCAAAAACAGCATTACTTTAACGTTATATTTTATTAAATGTTGCATTGCTTCTCCATATCCCCCATGACCCCAAACATAATTCATTTCATGCTCAGGAATAGCACAGATTACAATATAAACAGTAAATGGTACTTACAACACAAAATGAATCACACCAAATAAAATGAAGAATGAAAACATAAAAAAGAATAGATGAACCACCCCCATGCCAAATAATAAATATGTGCATGCCCATTAGCACATCTCAACCTGCCACGCCAAGGTAAATCCCACCTTCCCTGTCTTTTCACCCTTGGAAACTGCCTCCTTGACTCCAGCTTATCTGGCTCACTTCATGTAACAGGGGCCCCATGTTCCAGGTTGCAGATAGAAATAAAAACCCGCCTGGGATCTTGGGTGCCTCGGGAGAGAGAATCCATCTCCAGACACCCAGGGGCTCTGGATTGCCAGAACCCCAAGTGGCCACAGTCACTTCTGGCCTGCTCTGGCCCTTGCTGCTGTGGCTCACCTCCCCGTCCCTGTGTCCTGGTGGACACACGGACAGAGTCTTCATCCTCCAGCTGCTGCAATCGCAGTGGCCTTGGGAGGCAGGCAGACAACAAGAAGATGGCCTCTGGTGCAAACGTCTCTAGCCAAGTGTGCCGGGTAGGGGCAGTCTTGGCATGTCACTGCTCAGTGTCGGATGGTCACTGGTCATCAAGAAGTGCAGTCACTGCTCTGATGCTCAAGGCAAGGGATGTGGGCAGTGACCTCACAAAAGAGTTGCCAGGGAACTTGGCACCCTGGTAACTGTGCAACTATCTGGTAAAGGGCTGCCCCTACCCCGGTCAGTTGGTTTGGGATTTCCCAAGGCCAAAATGTGGTGCTGCTGCTGCTTGCGGGCCCCACAAGGCAATGGCCTTCCAGAAGGAGGCACTGAAGGCAAAAGTAGGCGCCGAAGATGGAGGGTCACAAGACGCCTATGGCCCTTTTCTCGGCGACATAGCCAGGTAAAGGAGGCAGGACCTGGGTGGTTTTGTTGGGGCCAGGCCACTCCTCAGATCACACCTGAGCAGCCCTAAGACACTTACTTGTGTGTGTGTGTGTGTGTGTGTGTGTGTGTGTGTGTAGGAGGACCCGATGAGAACACTGATGTGTCCCTCTTGCTCAGGTAAAGCCTGGCGGGGTGCATGTGGAGTGGAGATGGGGCCCTCTGCATGAGGTTGCTCCTGAGCCCTGGAGATGAATCTAACTTTCTGGGTGGTAGACTGTGCAGACACAGGGCAGGGCTTGACAATGGAGCTGAAAGCCCAGTGGGAGGAGGCACCAGAGAATAGGGTCGGGGAGGGCTAGAGGCCTCCCAACTGGTTCCCAGCCACTGTTTTTACAGACTTTAACACCGGACATAGACAATGAGGGGATGGAGGCCGCCGTCATGGGCGACAGCCATCAACCTGGAGAACCAGGCCCCTCCATCCAAAACCATATGCCTCGGAGATCAAAGGCTTTGAGGCATCGCAGAGGAAAAATCAAGT